>NW_027495143.1:0-249100 GCF_021521415.1 Bidens hawaiensis | reverse complement strand
GCACCAACAAGATTTTGATGGGCCTACATGTGTTATTTCAAAGACTTTTAAGGATATGTCAAATGTTGATAAAAGTGGGAATTTAGGGAAGTTAGAGGCCCGAAAAGATAAAGAAATTGTAAAGCCAAATTTCCTAAGTTTGTTAAAATTCCATCAACATGAGGCCGATTTAATGTTTGATTATTTGGAAGAGGTAAAAGAGGGAAACAAGATTAATGCAAACTAGGACATATGTATCATGTTCATGAATATGATACAGGTTCACAATATGTTCCTTAATCATAGAATCATTCTTAGAACCGAATCCAAAGATCTTGTTAAATGGTTCATAGAAAGCCTTCAAAATGTGAAGGGAAAAAAGTTTCCCCCTAAGTTAGAAGATGGGAGTTAACTGGACTGATTTTACAGTCACTTTGGGTTTTCGAATTGATCAAGGTAGCGATACCAAATGGTCTACTACAAGTACTTAAACACACTTGAATGGTATTATCAAACAATCACCAAAAGAGGTTACTTTGAAGACAAAGATTTGGAAGAACTTGTTGATAACATAGGCGAAACAAGTAGTAATGAAGAGAATATCAGACCCTGCCTATCAAGAAAAGAAGTACAGGTTACCACCAAGCTGGACCGTCAAACAGCCACTTTGCAAGAAATATTAAGATGGGGTTGTTGAAGATACAAGTGAAAAATATTCAAATAAGTCAAGCTTATTTGAAATCATTGTATGAATCAAGTACAAGATGTGGAACAAACAGTCTATGTTCAAGAGATTAGGGAGGTGTGTTGGAACTTAATCTCCTGATCAAGGATGCATATTGGGCTTCTTAAGAATATTTTTATGTTTTATTTTATATTTGGTTAAAAACTTATGTTAATTATTGTTGTAAGTATGTAACGGGCCAGACAATATTTAAAGCCCATATTTGTCATGTTGCAACAAACACATATTAGGTTTAAGTTAGGTTTATATTATGTTAGTTGCTAGATGAACGGTTACACAAAAACAGTTACAGCCGTCATCTATTTAAAGTGTCGATGTATTATCTTTAAGAACAAGAAGATCGATTTGATCATTCATTAATATTTACATCATGTTTATTCTTCAATCCTTGTTCATTCACATTCAATTGTATTATAGTGTGTTTTGATGTGTTGATTTTCGTTTATCATGAAACCCTACCGGAAGATGAATACCAACAAGGAGCACGATTAACATTAACATGAACTGAATCAATCATTTATTGCATGTTTTTCATAGCTACTACTACCTCAATTGCTTCTCCCTGAAACTGTTTTCATAAACATTAGGTCAAATATCAGCAAAATGTATTTGTTGTTTAATGTGAAACGAAATAGAGATAGTTGTTGATACCGTATAGTATACTTACGTTAGTGCAATCAATAAGAAGCACACTTTTGGTTGTCCAAAAGGCTACCACTTTCAAATGCTTTAGATCCATTACATACTGCAACAATCTTTTGGATGCTCATCTTTGCCAGCTAGCAAAAGGAAAAAAAGGGCAAATAGTCTTAAGGATAACAATGTTTTTTGTTTGGTAATTTCATGTGAATCTTACAATGCCTGACATTACCGGGCCAAAATCCGTAACATACATGGCGGACAGAGCACAACTGAATCACAACCCCATAATTAATTGAAACCATAATAGTTGAAATTATCAGAAAGCTACATCCCACAACCTAATACGATGCAACAATGAACGATCTCCAAAAAAACCGTCCATCAGAAAGGAAGACCAACAAACGATTGCAACTGCGAGAACATGCAATAGAAAGCAACAACAATATATATAAATAATAAAGGGGGAAAATGACACCTCGTATGCACACGTCAAACACATTAAAATGTTTAGAGCTAAGAGGGCGGCCTAGTGGCGGATCTATGAATCTTTTTAGTGGTGCACTACTTTTAGAGTCGGATATAAAAATTCCGGGTCGGTTCGAGGTTCGGGTTAGTTCAATGGTTCGGGCAAAACTCATTACGTAAGAAAAATGCGATAAAATAATAAAAAGACACCGTCATTAGAAATCAACAATTACAAACTAACAAATTATACCTAACAAATTAAAACTAGAATTTAACAATTAACAACATCAAGAATAATTAACCAAGGCCGGCCATAAGGTGTGGCAGGGTGGTCGACGAACACAAACCCGACACCCCGCTAGGCCTGTTTTTTTAAATTAAATGTTTTTTTATTAAACAGTATGTATATTTAGTTATTTAAACTCAATTACATAACCACTAACTTGGTCTAGTGGTAAAAAAATATTACTCCCAACCAAACGGTTATGGGTTCTAGTCTCCTTTGAGACACGTTTAATCCTATTTTTAGACAAAAGTTTTTTAACACAGCCCAAATTATTACCAACTAGCTCATCCAAAAGTTAAATTGTTTAAACCCAACAATATGCTCCTACTACTTAAGGCCCAAAAATTTTTTTGCCTTCAGCCAATTTTTTTTTTTTTTTTTTTTTTTTGCGTTCTCGGAGTTGGTCCAGCAATTAACACTTAACAAATGAATCTAAACTCACCTTCACATGTAAGGCCCCATTACCGGTGCCTCACATTTGGACGTTGGATTTACTAATAAACACAGTTCTAAAAATCAGAATTAATTAAAATATTCGCGGAATATTAAAACTTTCATAACATTACAATAATAAGTCATAACATGTCTTAAAACATTCATCTTGTCTTTCAAAATCAAAACATAACATAACAAGTCTTCAGATGCCAGGCTCTTATTCTTCTGCCATGTGCCCCGCTCAAGCCAGCTGCCTCATTCCACTCACCTGCGTGCATATTAAAAGTCAGCTACGCTGAGTGAGTTCTAGTTAATCAGGTAACATACAATACGCCCATAAACATTCATATATATGCATCCGAAGGTACATATACATACATAGTTCTTTACCTTCCTTCGTACGTTCATACTATCATGCCTTCTTTCTTTCCTTTTATACATACACATATACGTATACTTCATCCTAAAACATTTGCAGTTATTATTAGGGTCTGTTCCATACATTCGTGGATTTCCTCCAGCTGCGCTTCCTTCACCTCCGGTGTTGGAAGCTGTCTAAACTGAAGGTTGTCGGACACGAAGAGGCCTTCCACGACATCCAGTGCGGCCTCCTGCTCCAGCAACTGCCCTAGATCCAGCCATCGCATTCTAAAAAGGAAAAACACAAACGTCATCACTCAAGGAACCACTTAGTACAAGGATAGTAAGGCTAACAGGTAATAACAGTGGCCAGTTGTGATTAGTTGATCACGTTACTTTCCGTGTCCTATACACCTCCCCTTATGAGTCTATTTGTGCTAGGTTCTACTCTAAATAGTTAATAAATCAAACAATCAATTAATCCTATCCCTAACCTGCACATATTCTTCCTTTAGCAATTAAGCTAATATTAACATTCATTATTTAACCATACCTTTACCTTTACTGAGCTTGCTTGAGCCACACATGGCTATCTTGAACTGGCATCTTCTTTCTTTTCTTACTTAAACCCCATTCTCTGTTCGAGTCTAAGAATGTAGGATGCCTAAATCTCTCGAACTTTGCTATGATACCAACTTCTAAGGCCCCGTTACCGGTGCCTCACATTTGGACGTTGGATTTACTCATAAACACAGTTTTAAACATAATAGTTAATTAAAACATTCGCGGAATATTAAAACTTTCATAACATTACAATAATAAGTCATAGCATGTCTTAAAACATTCATCTTGTCTTTCAAAATCAAAACATAACATAACAAGTCTTCAGATGCCGGACTCTTATTCTTCTGCCATGTGCCCCTCTCAAGCCAGCTGCCTCATTCTACTCACCTGCGTGCATACTAAAAGTCAGCTACGCTGCGTGAGTTCTAGTTAATCAGGTAACATACAATACGTCAATACACATTCATATATACGCACCCGAATGTACATATACATACATAGTTCTTTACCTTCCTTCGTACGTTCATTCTATCATGCCGTCTTTCTTTCCTTTTATACATACACATATTCGTATACTTCGTCCTAAAACATTTACAGATATTATTAGGGTCTGTTCCCTACATTCGCGGATATTACTAGGGTCCATTCCCTACATTCGCGGATATTATTAGAGTTCGTCCCCTGCATTCACGGATATTATTAGGGTCCGTTCCCTTCCTAATCATACCTTCCTGTACATTCGTAATTATAACTTCCATACGTACATACATCATTTGTATATCATATATATATATATATCAATCATATCTTTAAACTATCCCTTGACGATACATGCAATATCCGAAGATCGTTCATGCATCATCAAGCATTCATTCACACATTAATCATATAAGAAATACACTTACCATTTAAGGTAAGTGTATAAACTAATCACATTGAGTATGCACACAGGCCCGAAAACTTAACAAGGAAGTGGGGCTAGAAACTCGCCTGAATGCGGTTACATTCACCGATTATATTTATTCCTTTCTTGAGCTGTGCACGACTAACTGTATAACAATTACACATATCAATTAACCATTACTATCTATATCACGTTTCTATTTTATTTATAACCCACAAAGAATGGGGGTCCGGGGGAAGCGGGGTTCTAGGGGCGGTAGCCCCCTAGCGGGGTCCAAGGGGCAGAGCCCCTAGCTGGGGTTAAGCTGCCAGGTCAGCTTGGAAAAATTTTATTTTCATTAACTGTCTTAACACATTTTCCATTTGGATTTTAATTTATTATCTAATTCGCTAACTCATTTGCTATAATGAATTAAGCCTAATTCGTTATCTAATTCGTTATATAACCTTCCTTAGTTCGTTATCAAGATTCGTCTTTTATTACCATCTGATTTGTCATTCCAATTCGTTATCTGAACATGACTTGATTCGTTATCTCAGCATAGCGAATGAGCCTATAACAAATCACCAGATTCGTTATCTTATTTAACGAATGAGCCTATAACGAATCACCAGATTCATTATCTTATTTATCGAATGGGTAGTTAAAGAATTAAGGGCTGATTCGTTATCAAGTCACACGAATGAGTCCATTCGTTATGACCGCGTAACGAATTACCCAACCCTAACGAATCATCAACAATTCTTATCCAGACTTTGACTCAAGGGTCAAAGTCAAAATCGTCAAGAACAATAACAGTCAACAGACCTCAGATATGCGGTTAAACCCCCGATTCTTAACGAAATAACATGATTTTGGTATCATTGAACTCGCAATCACATCACCTACAAACCCTAGGTGTCCAATCAGCAATACATTCGTGCTTAAAGGGTGCGATTTGTGCATCTTTGTTACAGGTTCTATAGGTTAACAATTAACCTAGCAAACGTTAACGAATTTCAGTAGGATTCGCTTTGTTGGATTCGTTTTTTACCATATGCATACAGACGTAAGATTTCCTAGATGAATCCAAACCTAAATAAACGATTTCAGATTATAAACGTACCTTAAACGAGTTGAAATACGAACACGAGCTGGTCCTTGATGCAGGTTCGGTTCGTCACAACGTTCTAGCACCAAAAATCTCGGGTTTTCAACTTCGGATCTAGGCTCGGGTTAAAGGATAATGTTTGTGTGTGTTTTCCATGGTGTAGGCTATGGTGTAGAGATGGATAAAATGGAAAGGATTAGGGTTTAAGGGGTATTTATACTCCCTTAAGCCCATGGACCTAAGGCTCATTCCATCTCTTATTCCATCTTCTAAAGTCCAAGCCCGCCTTCTATTAGTTAATTGTCTAAACCAATAAGCGACACACTATCAAATAACGAAATTTCATTTATTATTATAATCGAAAGTAGGATGTTACATCACAGTGGGATAATTCAAGGAAGGCAAGGCAGGAAGGAGTAACAGACCAACGTTGATGTGTGGTCAGCCGAAAAGCGGGCAGCGGTGGTTGGGAACGACGGTCAGACGGTGGTCCGCAATTAACAACATTGGTTTGGTAGTGGTGTGCGTGTGCGTCAACTAAGCATGAAGAGGTCAAGAGGGGAGAGAGGCAGCCGTTTGTGTAAGTTTGTGTTTCATAAAACCCTAAAACTGATATAAGCTAAGCAGAATTAGTAAAAAAAGGTTCTAAAAAATTGTTTGTGCTCAGAATAGAACCCGTGACTTCCAATTACAAAACCACCAACTTACTAGCTAAAGTAGACCAACACAAGTATTGTAAATCAAGTGGTTACTTCTTAATTTATAAGGTGGTTCACTATAATATTTTCTATATATCAATACAATATTATTTCAAAACTCGGATGGCTCGGGGGAACCACCCACTTGTTAGCTAGATCTACCCATGAGAGGGCCCACCAAATTGAACGCAACCAAAAATTTAAATAAAAGATAGCTACCCAATTTCATTACAAAGAATCGAACCCGGGAAGACACCGTTTGACCGAGAAGACATTACAATCTATTATATATGGATAATAACATATTTAAATTTGTTTATGCTCATGGTTTTCTGATGAGAGCCTCATGATTCTTATTCATCCTTTTGGGTGTGTGGTAATATTGTTGGTTAATCATCGATCTCGTCAAAGTTCCGCTAAAATAGTTCGTTAGTTTATTATTAATAGATAAACTCTATTAGAATGTTCTGTTAACAAAGTTAGGGTACAAAGTGTAATTAGTTAATAGTTGGTATATGTTGTTGTAATTAGTTAGAAAATAAACGAAGGTTGCGTCGTTTATACGAACCATCGCGACGGTATATTGTAACCGTTGGTGGGTATAAATACCTCCGACAACCATCACTTGTAATCATCCGTTTTCAATTACAAATCAATAATACAAGATTCGTTTATGTTAATTGTTTTTATTTACGTATTATTGTTCGATTATTCGATCCCATGGCCCTCAAATATCACTTGTGCACTGCAGAAGTCACAATCGGTATTTTGATCGCATACTGCGATTGCCGACTGCACAAAATAATGTTAGCAAAGGGTATTATCAACTGATTGTGAAATCACCAATTCCGACGGCCAAACGATAACATATGAGATATATTATCATCCAGTACCTTAGACTGAGAAGAAACATCATGACAGATTGACCAAAGCACATCCAAAAGACAGCATGACAGCTGAGTGATCAACATTAGGAGTAATAAGAATCAAATAAGCAAGGGAAACAATAAAAAAGATTAGCACTAACAATCAAGTCTCAAGACAGTCTCAGCAGAACCTTATAATAAACCAAAACCGATTCATAAGCCTATAAAAAAACATAAACATACAGTTTCAAATGCTTAAACAAAGGCCAGCCCAATCAAAATAATTCAGGTAGGACTAAGTTAGTAATATGGCTCTGCATAAGATTAACTAAGGTAAAATTAAACTAAAATAATTTAAAAATTTATACACGTGATAATCTTATTAAAAACACGGAGTGCATTCCTTGAATATACAAAATTAATCGGCAAAAGTGTTGGCATTCTCGACATTCTAAAAAATATAATAATAAAAACATTTTGTACCTACCGTGCTTAAAAAACACAACACAATATGCTATATGAATTCGATATATTTACTCACAAACAACCTGTAATCAAATTATATTTTATCTTTTTACGTGATGCATGGATTATATATCAGTTGAGTAGTACCACCCAAGAGTTACAAAAACTAACAAAATTCATTACTGATCTCCAGTACACAGATGAAACAAGTAAAATGTTTGAAACGAAATATTGACTACTGGTTGGTAACACGTACAGTTGTGGACGATGGAGAAGCGAAAGGCACACATATTATATATGTTGTTTCCAGTTAAGAAACTAACTGAAGAGGTAGGTCCCAGCAGAGCCCAGTTGGACCCACAGGACTCACCTTGAAGAGAGACGTCTGCGCAGAAACCAACTGGATCCGCAGGACCCACCATGCTCAGAGACGTGACGTCCTTACGCGCAGTACGCAAGCTGTTCCCGCAGGAAATGCCTCCCAATGGTGTACTCCGCCTGTTCGCGCAGCTGCGGATACAAGCCATCAGGGAAGGCCACCCGCGCAGCAAGGCTACACGCACAAGGCACTAAGCTCTCAATAATTCAGTAGTCACCTGAAGGAATGAGCAAAGCTGGGAACAATCCCGCACAAAGGCGGGAGGGGGAATACTCCCGCCCAAATGAGCCAGTCCGTACGATACTGGAAGATCTTTTGTACTGTACCTGACGAGGTATGGGCAAAAGATCTGACCAGAGATACGACAGCCCATTGACAACAGTATGGCGAGCAGCATGCTCTTGTACTGTATGTCACTATTAGCCGCTACCTACTCACCAACTCCTGTCATACCACGTGCATAGCCTGCAGTTGGTGGAAAAGGAATAGTACACAGCAGGCCTGGTCACTGTCAGCCGCTGCCTACCCACCAACTACCAGCATGGCACGTGCGTATGCCACAGTTGGTAGAACAGGAATACTATTCAACCGGCTATACCCTCTTGGAAACCTACATTCGGCTATAAATACCCCAAATGGTATGATCATCTCATCTTATCTTGTATCTTACATCTTATACCTGATATCTGCTCTAGCAATCTCTTAATATACACTTATATTCAAGAGCAATCTAGTCTGATTCTCACGCCGGAGGGTGGTCACAAGGAGGTACCCCCCCTTCTCAGTGACGAGCTCACGGTGTCTGTTTTGCAGGTTATCAGAAGAACCATCTTTGCCGGGTCTAACCCATCGTGGGAAACATCTATTTAACCCCCAGATTATCCGTAATCTGCCCGGGCTCGATTAGTGTTTCTTCATTGGCGCCATCCGTGCATAAAAGCTAGAACTTCATTTCTTTTCAGTTTTTTCAAACTTCTGGAAAGATGGTTAAAGAAACTCCGGTAACCACAACCCCAGCTACTGAGGGGAATACCGGCAACTACACAGTTTTTACGAACACTACCCCGGTTACCCAAGCTGGGGCAAGTGCAGTAAATAATCGCTCACTGGGATTCACCGATACCCAGTTAGAGAGACAACGAACGAGGCTCCCCCGCCAAACACTCGATGAAGTTAAAGCGTGGGCGGAAGCACGTCAAAAAGAATTCCAAGCTGAGTTGGATGAACGCTTACGTTCACTCCAACAGCCTGAGGAATTCGGAGAGTACTGGGACAATGATTCGGAGGAATCCGATAGTGACGCAAACCCTCGTCATAGGGCGAAAGGGAAGCGTAAGGAAACAGACTCCCAACCGAGAAGGCGTTTTGGAGAAACCTTCAAACCAAAAAACGCAGGTGGAAACCCACGTGACTTCTCCAAAACATTTACACCAACTGCTGCAAAGGCGGGAACGTCCAAATTTGCAAGGGACATTGCGGAAGCAATCGTCCCGAAAAGTGCCAAACAGATGTCCAACATCGGCACTTACGATGGTATATCTGATCCTGACGATCATTTGAACAGGTTCATAGCGGGGGCAATCGTCAGTAGTTGGACGGAACCTACGTGGTGTTACATGTTCCAAATGACGCTTGTTGGGGCAGCTAGAGCGTGGTTCGATCGTCTACCGGTCCACCACATCTACGATTGGGAAGACTTCCAGCAGAAATTTAGCCAACACTTCAGCCAACAAATAAAGTATACCGAAGAGCAATGGACAATCCTCAAATGCATTCGAGAGGAAGATGAATCTTTGCCAGACTTCATCACTCGCTTCAACTCAAAGAAGCTAAGTCTGGGTAATATTAGCGAAGATCTTGTTCGCGCTGCTTTCATCCAGGGCGCGAACGACCCAGAGCTCATCCACACCTTAACGGTTAAAGATGGCATGCCATCCACATGGGATGCCATCATGACAGCAGCTAAACGCTTTGTGGAAAATGAGAAGCAACTGGGTAGAGACCTCCCCCAGAGCACAAACCTCTACACCCAGAAAACAAGAGAAGACAACGTCCTTACCGCCCGACTAAACAAAAAGCGGAAGCTAGGCATTTGGCAGTCAAGGGTAAATTTTGACACCTCATCCGGCTTGCAACATCGGTTAGGCGGAAGGGATAACGTACAGTCGAACCAGAACTCCAGATGGACGCCACTCACCAAAAGCGTCACCGAGATATTCGCCACTGAGGAGCTCCCATGGCCAAAGGCTCCAATAATCCGACATCGTCACAATGCTGATCGGAGCAAATACTGTGACTTTCACAGGACAAAAGGCCACAACACTGAAGAATGCACAGACGTAAAGGACATCGTCGAAGCATTTGTCAGAGATGGGACGCTCGCACACCTCGTGGCGTAACGAACGCTGAGCAGGCTGATGCGTGTAGAACCCCAGCTGGGGAAAACACGAATAAAATTGCAGCTTCAATGCCGGAGACTACATACTGCGTAAACAACGAGATCCCAAACCAGGTGCATATCGGCTCGATGGCACTCCCATCCCAACAACATGGAAGGGAGCTCAATTACACAGTTTGCATGTAGATCAATTCCAAATTTGTAAAGAAAAGGCCCAGAGCCACTTCTAATGGAAATGATTCTCCTTAGAACATCGACGCTGATGATTTTACATTTATACATATGAACTTTCCACACGGATATGCCGGTCTTCACCGCATACATAAGTGTGAAAGAAGTCGTTGCGTGCGGAAGGCGGCAAAACCCGCATAAACCCAAAAAACGGCAAACCTTCACGCAGGTCAGTTAAAGGTAAAGTTCAGTCATCCCACTAAATAAAAGTGCCGGTCTATCCGCACGAATCATGAGAGGAAACTGAACACTAACCTATTAACAACCGCGCGTCGAACGGTTAATTTATTCAACACTGATATGCCGGTTTTCACCGCATAATTACGTGGAAAGTCGTAGCGTGGGGAAGGCGGCAAAACCCGCATAAACCCAAAAAACGGCAAACCTTCACGCAGGTCAGTTAAAGGTAAAGTTCAGTCATCCCACTAAATGAAAGTGCCGGTCTATCCGCACGAATCATGATAGAGGAAACTGAACACTAACCTATTAACAACCGCGCGTCGAACGGTTAATTTATTCAACACTGATATGCCGGTTTTCACCGCATAATTACGTGGAAAGTCGTTGCGTGGGGAAGGCGGCAAAACCCGCATAAACCCAAAAAACGGCAAACCTTCACGCAGGTCAGTCATAGGTAAACTTTGGTCATTCAACTAAATGAAAGTGCCGGTCCTAACCACACAAATCATGAGAGGAAACCGAACCTATTGACAACCGCGCGTCGAACGGTTAACTTATTCAAAATACTTTAGAAAATTTCTAACAGAAGGATGAGGAAAACCTCCACGCAGGTTAGATGTAGGTAAAGTTTAGCCATCCTACTAAGTGCAAGTGACGGTCCTACCCGCACAATCACGAAAGAGGAAGCAAAACTTCAACCTATTATCTACCACGTTCAAAGGTTAACTTATTCTAAACACTTGGAAAATTGCTAATTTAAACTAAAGTATGCATGAGCAAGTCATATAACGTTTATAAAGCAAGTCATCCAGTGAAAGTAGCGGTCTTACCCGCACAAAGATTTATATTTCATAATATTCATTACAAGAAGGGCCGGGTAACTACCCGCCTACAAGAATATAAATCTATACAAGCTAAACCTATCCTAACAGTGGGAAGGGATCTTCAGGATCAAGCTTCAGGACCACTTCCACTTGGACTAGCACCATAAGTAGAGCGTGGCGGTTCAAGGAAAGCTTTAAGGATAGCTAGCCCATCATCAGCAGCAGCAACTTCGTTCACCTTCTCCACCACCGGATGCGGGAAGGCGGCATACTGATTCACTGCTTGGTCATAAACAGCTTCAGTATCCACATCATACAAAGGGAACTTGGAAGGCGGGATGCCTTTCTCAACGAACCCTAGACCAAGCAGGAAGCCGGCCTTTTCCCCATCCTCATGAGAAGCGTTGAGGGCTGCGCTCATGGCATCGTCGTATGATGTGTCCGTGAAGTCTCGATGCACAACCTACAAAAAAATATACAAGTATCAAAACCTTTTCTATTTACAAAGAAAAGCGTGAAGACATTATGAAGCTAAGCTTACCTGAGACAACGCTTCTCGAAGAAGCCATTCCTTGGTAACCAGAGCTTCCTGGAGGGCAGCTTGAGCTTGGTTACGGGCGCGTTCGGCTTCACTTTTGTTAAGGTTGGCAAGCAACACTTCTTTAGCCGCAGCCTCTTCAACGCCCTTTAGCTTCCGCTCAGTATGATCAAGCACCCCCCTCTGGTCCAAGATCTCTTGGAGCTTCTTTGCGTCTTCCATCGCCAAGGCATCATGAGCCTGTTGGAGCGCCTCTAGTTTGGCTTTAAGTTCCTCATTCTCGAGGCGTAAAGGCTCAGCAACAGCTTCAGCCTTGGTGGCCCTCTCGGTTGCGTTCCGTGCAGTTTCCTTAGCCAGCCGAAGATGTTCGTTAACAGCTTGGGCAGCCTTGGAACGGGCCTCGAGACGGGCCTGAACTTCAACCTCGAGGGCCTTGAAGGCCTTCTCCTTTTCCGCAGCCACTGCGGTAAGCCTCTTGTTCTCCTCCCGGACAGCCCGCGCCTGAGCTACTTCTTGGACGCGAGCTGCTTTTAACCTGTCGTTTTCACGACAAAGCAGCTCGACGCGCGGCTGCATCCGGGCCAGGAGAATCCGCAGCTCATTGGTTAGCCTACCCTCCTGGTAGCTAGCCATTGCTTCCTCCAACGCACCACTGGGAGCTGCGTGACGAGCCCACTCCACGCACTCCACAGGCGTGCGAAGGGTTGTTCCTCGGCGGATGTTCCAGCGTGGAACATACACTTCATTGGAATCCGACACTGCAAAAAACGAAAAGCAGTTAGGAAAAGATGAAAAAAAAAAGGGCCAAAAGAACCCTACGCACCTGTAGGGTCGACAACAGGCCAATAGGCGCCAAACCCATCACCTGAACCCAATGGAAATCCATCCAAGAGGTCAGGCAGATGGGAAGGAGGCAGAGGTTGGCGAGAAGCCCCAAGCATACCTGGAGGATCGGCCGTAGCTGCCAACGTCGGAGGCATGGAGGCCGCCGCGGTAGAAACCAACGGAGGTGAACTCACCGGAGGTGAACTCACAACCGTGGTCGCCGCTGCGGAAGTACCCGCAGGAATAGTCACTGCCGGCTCAGTAACAGATTCAGTAAATATGGAACTGACAGCCGGCGATGTCATCGCAGTTGGAACAGTTGGCTCAACTGGGTGAGCAACTGAACCAACTGAAGCAGGCGCAGCCGCCTGGGTCATCGCCTTAGGTAGGTTGACCAAACCTACCGTCATGGGTCCGGAGGTGCTCCTCCCCGCTCCACCCTGGAATGCGATAGCATCCACGCCTGCACAAAGAAGATATAAGTATAATGATGGAAAGCTATGAAGTTAAAAGTAAAGGAAGTTTGTACTTACGGGTTTTCTTGAGCCTAAAAGTGCGAACAGGCGGGGACGAACCCGATGGAGCCGGCCTCTTTACGCCGCTCACCGTCGTCATCCTGGGCTCTCCGGAGGTGACAGTCATCGCAGCCTCCGGAGCAGTGGTCTTATCACCACCAGGGTTCCCCGCCACCTCCTCGCTCTCGGTCTCTGAATCAGACCGAGGCACCGGATCGGTAGTGGAGGCCACCTTCGCCTTCCCCTTCCCGCCGGCAGCCTTCTTTTTCCGCACCAACGGAGGACCATCTGCGGATTCCTCATCAGAACACAAGATTAGAGGAATTCCAGCAGAGGTTTCAGCATTGAGGGGTCGAGGGTTGAATAACGCCTTACCTGGCCGCCTGGCGCTCAGGATCTCGTGGCCTGGCGGGTAGACCTCCACGAACCGATCCGCCGTCTGTTCAAGGATGGGCAACTCGTTCTCATCTAGAGCACGAGTACCCATCTGAGCGGGACTATCAGCCTCCCGCGGATGCAGGAGCGACTGCAAGTCGTTCCCCTCTGAAATAAAAGAAAAACAGTTAGAAGACAAACCTATATAAACAAAGAAGACAGAGCATACCGTAAGGGACAGAGTTCAAACCGTATTCAAGGACGATCGGGATCTTTTGCGCCTCTGCATCCTTCCACACCAGGCTCATCCCGAGCATCACCATCCCGGACTCCGCAAAGCGGTAAACCGGAGATTGGACTCGGGAAATCTTTGAGAACCATTCCGCCTCCTGGTAGTTGGAGGCGTGAAGGCTGGGGAGTGCTTGCCCATTCTTAAACTTCATGGCAAGGGGGATGGCGCGAGCGGAGATATAAAAGAACTCCCGCTTCCATGAACGAAGACTGCGCTCGGTTGCGCAAATCTTCAAACCCTTGATCCGGGTTATCAGAGTATACCACCCCTGGATGCACCTCCAAGAGTAGAAGGTCATCAGGCGGTCGACGAAGGGCTCAACGCCCAGAATCCGGCACACCCACTCGAAGTGGCGAATCTTTGCGATCGCCATCGGGTGTACCTCGGTCAAGTGTACACCGTGCCTCTCCAGAACACGGTACACAAACTTCGTCAAGGGGAACCTAAGATTCCCATAGACAAAGAATGCGGCTTATACCCCGATCTTGCCTCTGGGGGCATCATACACCGTCTGATGAGGTTCAGGAAACTCAGGCTCGAAAGACTCGAGCATGAACTTCCTGACTATGTACTGATATAGATCGACAGGCAGAGCACACTGGCACTCGCCAGCAGTACTCTTGTCATCCTTGTCGGACGTGGATGACGGGTTCTCGGCGTACACCCCAGCCTCCTGGGCTGTAGCCTCAAGATCGTGAGCAGAAGACATCTTGCAGGTATGAAAGAAGAGAACGATTTCAAGAGAATGCTCGACTGAAAAGGTGAGTATTCGCCGGAAATCGTTTTGAAGATGAAGAGAAAAGTGAAAGTGTGGATTACAAAGGACCCTCTCCCCCTTTATATACTAATCGCAATCAATGCGATGAATTTAATGCGGAAGAGAGAGAAATCGCAGGTGCAATGAAACTATGACACGTGGCAAAAAGCAAGCTGGCAACAGCTGTTGAAAGGACGCGTGCCATTAATTTCGCGGCCACGCGCCCGAAAAATCACGCCCACAGCGCCTGAAAAAGCATCTGGAATGACCATGTACTGTCACGTCACCATAACTTCCTGCACGTCCTGACACAGTCAGAAGAAACCGTCGGACGACGTTTCAACAGTTTGGACTGTTCTTATCCTTTCACCAACTCTTCGAATTTCAAAAATTCAAAAAGATTCAAAAGTAAGCGGGAAAATACCCCTTACCTTGGCAACCAAGTAACTGTAAGACAGGTGCGAGTACAGTGTTAAGGCAAAACCCTTCACATACTTAGCACCTGCAGGGAATTAAAGCCAAGAATACCTCGGCGACCAAGTAACTATAAGACGGGTGCGGGTACAGTGTCAAGGCAAAACCCTTCACGTACTTAGCACCCGCAGGGAATTGACGCCAGGAATACCTTGGAAGTAAAGTAACCGTAAGACGAGTGCGGGTACAGTGTCAAGGCAAAACCCTTCACATACCTAGCACTCCGCAGAGAATTGAAACCAAGAAGGATCTTCTGGGCCATGCTTGCGGAAACGGGAATAACATCCCCGCATAGCGGGAACGTCGAGAACTAGATTGTTGGAAGCTCCAAGATGGAATTGGTTGTTTTAACATAATTGATCACTATGTTCAAAACTACCAAAACCTCATGGAGAATCCACTCAAGTGGGACTCAACGCTCCTGACTTGCGAGGAGGTTACAGACCTACCCGCATCATACCCAAAGATCAAGCAAGAAAGTCGGGAATTTCTGCAAGTGACATAAGGACTTCCGCGGGAAGAATCCCCATGGAAAACCTTAAAACTAAACCCTTTTCAAAAACCCTTTGCTTAAGTCCAAAAGTTCACCTCACTTATTAAACACTCATGAGAAGAACATTGGACTGGGGGGACTTGAAGAGGTAGGTCCCAGCAGAGCCCAGTTGGACCCACACGACTCACCTTGAAGAGAGACGTCTGCGCAGAAACCAACTGGATCCGCAGGACCCACCATGCTCAGAGACGTGACGTCCTTACGAGCAGTACGCAAGCTGTTCCCGCAGGAAATGCCTCCCAATGGTGAAGTACTCCGCCTGTTCCCGCAGCTGCGGATACAAGCCATCAGGGAAGGCCACCCGCGCAACAAGGCTACACGCACAAGGCACTTAGCTCTCAATAATTCAGTAGTCACCTGAAGGAATGAGCAAAGCCGGGAACAATCCCGCACAAAGGCGGGAGGGGGAATACTCCCGCCCAAATGAGCCAGTCCGTACGATACTGGAAGATCTTTTGTACTGTACCTGACGAGGTATGGGCAAAAGATCTGACCAGAGATACGACAGCCCATTGACAACAATATGGCGAGCAGCATGCACTTGTACTGTATGTCACTATTAGCCGCTACCTACTCACCAACTCCTGTCATACCACGTGCATAGCCTGCAGTTGGTGGAAAAGGAATAGTACACAGCAGGCCTGGTCACTGTCAGCCGCTGCCTACCCACCAACTACCAGCATGGCACGTGCGTAGGCCACAGTTGGTAGAACAGGAATACTATTCAACCGTCTATACCCTCTTGGAAACCTACCTTCGGCTATAAATACCCCAAATGGTATGATCATCTCATCTTATCTTGTATCTTACATCTTAAACCTGATATCTGCTCTAGCAATCTCTTAGTATACACTTATATTCAAGAGCAATCTAGTCTGATTCTCACGCCGGAGGGTGGTCACAAGGAGGTACCCCCCCCTTCTCAGTGACGAGCTCACGGTGTCTGTTTTGCAGGTTATCAGAAGAACCATCTTTGCCGGGTCTAACCCCTCGTGGGAAACATCTATTTAACCCCCAGATTATCCGTAATCTGCCCGGGGTCGATTAGTGTTTCTTCACTAACTATCACACAATTAGGAGTAGAAAGAGAATCACTCATTTGTTTTTGATGACACGTATAGGAGCAATGAAAACCTTATACCTACAAATAGGACATGAACTTTGTAATACTTCATCGTTACTCTCGTTCCCCTAACGTCAAGTATTACATCCAGTCATCCACGTGATCACTAGCTCCGGCATTTAAGAGTAACAAAACTCTTCTTTATCTATCCATAATACTGTAAGAAGAAGGCATAGATGTATACCGTTCAAATACACGACGCGAACAAGGCATACCTGCATACATGTTTGTGCTCTAGACCCTTCTTCAAATATGGTTGGTTTGGAATAGCTTCATAAGTCCAGCGGTTTGGTTTGGTTTGATATAAAGTCGGTTTAAAATTTTAAGAATATTTTATTATTCTTGTTTCCTTTTTTGAGTTTATTCTTAGCCTTGGCATTTTCTTGAATAACAAGATTTCAAGCTTTTCGTTTAATATATTCGTCTTTTCTATACTAATTTACCTATTTTAATAAGGGATTTCCTAACATGTGCATAAGGGAAGATTTAAAAAACATTAGTTATGGTAATATTTTTATTAAAGCTATATATTTATATTAATTACATTAATAACTACTATATTTAACATTATATTTTTCCCTCCTAAATCTTATGAATGCTAAATATATTTTTAATTCCCTCTAAAATTACTATTGCATCTCCCACCATTTTTATATTCATTTTTATGTAAAGAATATTCAAATATGAAAGTAACTTTTGAAATTCCTATAGCGTCTCCAAGTGTTGAACCAACTCAAGATCAGCTTGCTCTAACGATTCAATATTCGGCTTGCAAAGAAAATGACACAAGTTTTGTTGTCAAGCATTACAAAGCGGCTCGATGGAATAAGGTTATTTGGGATGGTAAGATGGCTGACAACACTTGCAAAACTTTGAATATGTCGGGATATTTTGTCATCATGTTTTGAGTGCTCTTCTCCATACGGGTTGTTTTGACATTTCTTTCAGTTATTGACTATCACGATGAAGACTAGAAGAGGCTCAATTCAATAACGTGGAAGGAACTTTGGATATTGCATCATCTTTTACATAAAATAATGATCCTAAACTAATGCAATTGGGGGGTTCAACACTTGGAGACGTTATAGGGATTTCAAAAGTCACTTTCATATTTGAATATTCTTTACATATAAATGAATATAAAAATGGTGGGAGATGAAATAGTAATTTTAGAGGAAATTAGAAAAGTTTTATCTAGTAGTTATCAATGGAGATAAGATTTTAAAAATAAAAATATAAAGTTAAATATGGTAGTTATTAAAAGATGAATGTAATTAATAAAAAATTTTAGTTTTAACAAGAATATTCCCATAATTAATGTTTCTTACATGTGCCCTCATGTGCCTTTAGGGCACATGTTAGAAAATCTCTTCTAAGAAAGTAAAAACAATTGTAGACATGTGTCAGTTTATGGTTAATTCTTACAATTTTTTCCCTCCAAAATTAATATATATCATAAATTAATAATTATTCACTTTCCTTTTACACTTTCTTTATATTATATCTAATTAATTTATTCACTTATCTTTGAACTCTATTTATATTATAGCTATACATTTTTATACAAATAAATATTTACATATTATACTTATATACATTGTTATAATATATTTTACAACATACTTGGTGAAATCCAAAAATCAATAACAAACCATGTTTATTAAATATTGAAAATAATATAATTTTAAATGTTATCATTAACATATTATACTATGTATATTGTTGAATATTGCAAATAATAAAAAACACTAATATGCTTTCAATTTACAAAGTAATTTTTTATCATTAAATTATAACCATATGCTTAAAAATGATCCATTTTTTAAAAATAAATCCATTTATCTATTGGTTTTTTTGTACATTATCATATAAATTTATAAATTATAAATATATTATTTAAATCTTTTTATTTATATTTTCTGTTAATTTATTATATTATACATATATGTGTTGAATTGTAAGGATAATATATACCAATTACTTTAAAATATAATAAGATTTATTATATTTAGTTTATTGGGTTTTTTTTTTATCAAAATTATAAGTAGGATATAAGCCTCTCAAACTTATCAAAGTCTTTTTCATGGTGTAACTCAAAACTATTATTATATGTGAAGTATTCTACGAATTTGGTTCATAACCAAATTTCTTTCAATTATACATATATGATACTGAGAATAAATTTTTAATAGACGGAGTGTTATTTAGTATGTTTTTGCACGTGCATTATTTATTTTTATTAAGTTCTTTTTTTTTTGAAAAAAATTATTTTGTGATATAAATAATATCAATTTATGTATAATGATAAAAGCATAGATGTAATACATTTTTTTATATACATCCGTGTGTTACATGAGATCTAAAGCTAGTTTTAATAATATAATAAAATTACCATCGATTTCTAGATCACCTTAGCTTATTCTAAAAGTAATTCTTAATTTAAATCAAATTAAAACATCTACATAATCCATTTTAAATTTTAAAGCTATTATTATTATTATTATTCATTTGTTGTTACACTTCAAATGTATATTGTTATCAAATTTACAATTTTGTGTTTCAGAACTATTAAAGGTATTCTTAGAAAAATTATAGCTTATATGTATTTTAGTTTTCTATACAAGCAAGTAATTTGACGAAAACATCAACATTAATGTATTAACTAGCATTAAAATCTCACGCATTGTGGTGTGGCCGTGGAACCGTGAAAAACTAACTAAAAGCTTCCCCACCACAGTTGCGTTTTCTACCATAATATGTTAACAACATATACAAAATCATTAACCATAGCTAGTTTACATTGTTTTCGCCATAAACTAATTACTAAGACTAATTGTGACCCAGTTACATTGTTTACAAAAGCCAGATGGTAAGCACCCCATAGATTACCATTTAACCGATGGGTGTCGAATCCAACAAAAATAATAAAATAAACTTACTTGGAACACTAAGAATAGTATGAGTGGAAGTAAGGTTTGTGTCATCAGGGATACTATTAACTTTATTATACCAAAACATTTTAAGTGCAAACACGATTGTTTTATAAAAATAGCAAAAACAAATTATTATAAAAATGTGAATTCAAATATTTAAAAACTAATTCCAACACTAAGGTAATATTTTGATTTAATTATAGCTTATGATCATTAACAATTATGGTGCAATGATTTTTACCTAAACGGTTTGTATCAATACTAGACACCATGCTTTTTGGATGGCCACTCTATCTAATGTCTAACCACACGTCGTTCGGTGATTAGAGCCAACCCGCTACTCCAAGCTCACACCGTCTGGATCTTAGTGTGTTGATTGCGTGATAAAAGTATTGATTATAATTAAGCACACATTCTGTTCGGAATGCTTAATTAGATTATGTGACTCTATAATAATTTTGCGCTCATAGACAAACTCAAAATATTATTTGTTCCTTTTATAAAAACTTAGAATATTATTGTGGTTTTAAATCTTAATGAACTTTATTAGAAAAATTAATAAGTTGATTAGGTTTATTAACAATCTAATATATACTAGAGATTTTTCCATTTCTTTGTACCTCTGTTTTGGCCCACTCATCTATCTTCTAATATTAATACACTCTTCCATGTTTTCATAGGGATTAGTGACATTGTCAGGACCGATATAACATTAAATCAATCTCGTAACCAACAACAGAGTGTTGATAAGATGGTTACGAGGAATGCTAGTGTAAAGAACTCGATGAACATCAAAGGCGGAATTAATGATATTCAATGTGTTGCTAGACGAGCACAAATATAACAAACACACACAAGTCACTCAAAAGATTTATAGAAAATAACTTTGCTCGAAAGTAAAATACCTTGCTTGAATAAGTTCTAGGATTGCTCGAAGTGCCAAGTTTGCTCGTATTTCATACTTAGCCATTTCTTTGAGAAGGTTGAGAAGATTCCAATCTTCCTTTGTCAAATATTGATCTCAACAATCTTCCCCTAGATTGGAACAAACTCAGATACACCAAAATGCATGTAGGTTACTTAGGGGCTGTTTGGTAAGTGCTGTACCATTAAGTGCTGAACCATTAAGATGTCTGAATAGTTAAGAGACTCAGAATCGGCAAGTGCTGAGCCAGTTAGTGCTGTTTGGTTGGAACTCTGAATGATTGTGCAGAATGCCTATTTTACCCTTTCTATGTCATGAACGAGCTGGCAATCACATTCACCACCTTGAATTTTAGAAAACCCAATGTTCTCATCACAACATTGCAATAATAAAAAACAAACCTTGGTAACTTTAATGTCTTTATTTTCAAACCAATTTTCACGAACCAAAAATATTACTTGCGTAAGGACTGATCAAAGCCTCATAATTTCTTGTAGTGAATTCCACAAAAGAATCCTTAGTTTTTGATTGACGACTAATGTTTATAAAATGCCCACTATAGTGATAATCATAACAGTAATAATAATGATAATAATCATAACAATAAACAATACATTTTTTACTAGCAAAAACGAACTTTCATAACCAAAACGAACCATTACAAAGTTCCAAATCAGTAAGAAGTTGAGAGTAAAATATAGATGTACAAGCATAGGTAAGTTCATAAGCATCAGGGAGATCCATTTTGTTATATGCTCTCCTTACTTTCTCCTTTCTTATCTTCAATTTGTTGGTGTATAAGTTCATAAGCAGCGGTAATCAATTCTCTAGTTCCTTGTCTATTTATTGCACTGATGCAAAACGGTTCAATCCCACGCGATTGAAGGTGTTTCTCGAATGATTCCCACTTTTCATATGCATCAGGGAGATCCATTTTAATATGCAACTATGTACGATTTTTCAGCAATTTTAGGACTAAACATTTCCAGTTCAAGCCGAACTGCATCGTATTCATACTCAGGTTGTTAAGATGAGCCAATGTGTACCAAAGCCTCCATTTTTATGACAAAATTATTAATTCACAATAAATTTTTGAAAATGCGTCAAATATAAAGGGTCATGTAATATAACTAAGAAATAAAAATGTAAAATGAAAAAGTAGTATAAAAATGAATATGAAAAAAGAGGTATACCAGAGCCGAACATCTTTCGGTTTGCCTAAAAAATTGAAGGCCCAAACCAAAACCTCTGTGTGCGCCTTCAAGTAAACCAGGAAGATCTTCCACAACTATAGTTGAATCATAATCAAATGAAACCACACCCAGGAAGTAATGTGGTAAAGGGGTTATTTTTAATGTTCGGTTCAGCAGCACTAATAACACTTAGGAATGTGTTTTTTCCTGCATTTGGAGCTCTCCCTATTCCTACATCTGCAACTAATTTAAAAAAAATGTTGAACCCGCCTTGATGCAACCTAAACCTAACTAAATAACACCCAAAAACCGAACACCCTCGCCGACATTGGATTGTGAAGAAACATGGAACTGCTCCCCTTGATGGGTCTTAGATCCAATGAGTCAACAGGGTAGGATACGGTTAACTGCCAATACGATATGCACTCAATTCCCAAAGTCCAGTGACGTGAACCTGCAAAACAGACACCGTCAGCTTGTTACGGGAAGGACAAGAGGGGGTATCTTCCCGTTACCACCCTCTGGCGTGAGAATAAGTACCGTTCTGACGAAGATAAAGTACTTAAGTAAATAGTGAGAATACAGTGGGAGTGAATATGAATACCTCATGATGATTGAGAGGGTATTTATAGCCGAAGGGTGTGAGAAGGTGATTGGGCCAGCTGTCCCTTTCAGAAGATGCTCTAGTAACCACCTGGACACGTGTACTCATATGATAGGTTCATTTATACGTTGCATATGCATGTATAACCACCTCGACACGCGTCCCTCTGATATAGGTCGATAGGTAACACTGGCCATGTGCACGGTTATAACGGCCTTGCTAGGTGTCCCTTGCTGATTGGCCGAGAGATCACGTATTGCCCAAGAAAGCATCGTGATAAATCTTCTAGAAGGTAATTAGTTATTGACAGCTGTCCCGGAGCATTACCTCGTGGTCATTTACGCGGAAGGATATTCCTTCTTGAGGATGACTTATGAGGGTGTCCGGATGCTCCCGCATGTGCCATGAGGGCGTTTCTTCTTCCGATGGTTATGCGGATGATTCGTGTGTCCCGCGAGTAACTTGTGATGAGCTCTTGGTTGACCCCCGGGTATTACTTAAGGGTATTTGGGTCTTTTCAGACCCTACCTCTATAAGTCCCCCCAGTCCAGTGTTTCTTCCGTGTGAAGTACTTTATGTGGGTGAAATTCTGGACTTAAAGTGTATTTGGGGATTTTTTATTCTGCAAGTTGTTTGAGAAATATCTTTTGTTGTTGTGGATAATCATGGAAAAGGACAAGTTGACCACTCGCAGGCGCATGTGCAGGTAACAGGACGTTTATGATGGCTGTTACTGTACCCGACTGTACAACCTTTTCCCTTTTTCGAACTTCCCGCGTGACGTGGCGATTGTCTATTGGGCGGTTTTTCTCTCTCTATTGTTCGCATCCCATCGCATTAATTGCGATGAGTATAAATAGAGGGAGTTAACTTCTTTTTGAAGTTTTATCGCCTTTGAATTCTTAATATTAACTTTTTTTCTTTCTCTGAAACTTTCGCTTATTTACCTAATCCTTCCTGGAATCATTCGATATTTCCTCAAGTGTTATTGCAATGGCGAATGTTCAGTCTGAAGTTGACGAGATAGAGGTCCAATGGGATCAGTCTGAGTATGAAAAACTTATCGAGACTTATGGCATTCCACCGGAATGGGGACCGAAGTTCCCTTCTACCGGCTCTATTTCCAGTTTCCCACCTCCTGGGAAGATGGCTTTGTATGCCGATTACTTTGTCTATGGGAACTTTCGCCTTCCCATCACAAAATTTTTGATGCGGGTGATCAAAGCATATGGGATTCATTTATCCCAACTTCTCCCTCGCGCCCTCATGCGAATTCGTCACTATGAATTCGTGTGTGTGGCACATGAGATGGTACCCTGCTTGGACCGGTTCGCTGTATTTTATTGGATGGCCAATCGGAATGGATGGTTTATTTGCCAATCTTTACCTGACAGAGTTATCGGTCACGCGACCGAGGAAGGGTCCACGGATTGGAAGAACAGGTTTTTCTGGATCTCCGAGGATGTGGTGCCAGAAACTATGATCCGACGCCGGGCCAATGACGCTCTTCTTGACGTTACCCCAGCTGCCCATGAGAAACGTGATTGGTTCCGCCAACTGACTTCCTCGCCAATTCTGATGCGGGTAAGACTACCGTAATTTTATTACTCTGTTCTTCTTTCCTTTCTTTTTATTTCTGAGGTTCTATTATTGAGTTCTGCACATGTTTTTAGGTCCAGCATCAATGCTAAATGCCCTGTACGACGACAGGGGTTGGGTGGGGAAAAATATCCGTGACGTGAAGGACACACCTATCCTCGAGAAGACTGCTAAACACTTTCTTTTCCCGGTGAATGTGCGTGCCGAGCCAATCATTACGGATGCCACCTTTGAATCAGGTGTGTATATACTGAACCCTCCTCCTATTAATGCTATGACTTCCGATGGGGCGATCGTCATTCTGTCATCGAGTGACGATTCTGCCACCCTCGAAGGAGGAAGCTCTGATGAGACTCCTGAGATTTCATCTGTCTCACATTTGCTAGCAGAACTATATCGGAAGAGGTCTCTTCGTGCTTCCTAGGCAACTGATGCAGGCGCTAATTCTGCTGATGCTGGGAAGGAGCCGAAAACAAAGAAGCAGCGGACCCGCCATCCGAGGAAGCCACAGCCCAGTCTTGCTGAACGTCTAGGAACGGTGACTGGTGCGTGTTCTTTTTTCCACTCTTTTATGCTTTTTGAAGCATTAGTTAAATGTGATTTTCCTTGTGTAGGTCCGTCGATTGCTAAAGATGACGTATCTGAAAGACTACCAACGCCTACTCCAATTGTTGAGAAACAACCGTCGCCTCTTCCGGAGAGGGATGCGGAGGACAAAACTTCTACCCCTCCCACTGAGACATATGGGGGGGGGGGGGTTCCAACATTCATCCAGAGGTTAATCAATCATTGGACTATCTTGACCAGGCTGGAGGGGTCACTGGCTACGAAGGGAATAACCCGGCTGTGCACGATGTTGGGTTCAGGATTCATGAATCTCCTACTCGACCTGCTACTTAACTTTTTTCCACCTCCTCACCTTTGGCTGCGGGTGCAAGGGGTGATTTTTTATTTGGACCATCTGTTCATGAGGTTGGAGGGGGTTCAACACAAGGTGCCCCGCAACAATCCTCTTCAATCCCCGTCCGTCTCGAAACTTCGAGCTCCCAGTATTTCGGGGATGCACCACTAGGAGGGGATTATGACTTGTTTTTCCCGTCTTAGGACATTGTCAATGGGTCCCGATTTTCGGACCCCGAGACCTGTGTTAGTTTCGTTAAGCACTGTGTGCCGCCTTCTGAGACAGAGTTTCTTAAAAATCGTTCCCGCCATGATCTTCACACTGATTTATCCGTTTCCTTGGCTAACAGCATGGCCTGTAGCCAGGAAATCTTACGTGAGTGGCATACGATGGGCGGGAAACTAGGTGCAGCTTCCGAAGCTGTTAAAGCTGCAGAGAAAGAAGCTGAGGAGTAGCTTAAGGCAGCGATTGCAGCTAGGTGGAAACAAATCGATGCCGAGGCTGCACTTTAACAGGAAATGGATCGAAGCGCTGCTGCTGCTCAACAGTGGAAGGAAGCCTGCGAGAGGAAAATGTCACTCTTGGAGCTTCCCGGGCTGAGACTCAAAAGAAAAAGGATGACTTGGCGAAGGCACAAGAAGAGGTGTCCCGCCAAGTCAGCCGGATCCAAGAGCTCGAGGCTGAACTGAAGCTGCAGAAGGAGCAATCCGAGCTTAAAGATAAGACTGCTACTGAGATGCAGTCCGCTTATGACTCCTTACTGCAGTCCCGTACTGAAGCAGATACCCGCACCTCCAATGAATTACAAGAGCTTCATGGTAGGGCGGAGCGTGCTGAGCGAGAACGGCAATGATTCCTCACTCGGGGGCTTAACTCTGTATGTTTTTCTCATAAGTTGTTATTTGTGTTCTTTATGTTTTCCATCCTAATATACTTCCTATACTCCGCTGTCAGGTCATCCGCCATGTCAAGAAAAGCACAGAACTTACTGATTGTTTTGTGAATCTAGTGACTACTTCTACTAAAGTTGGCCGCGTGCAAGGTTTCGACGAGGGGATGACGTACGCTCAAACCGGACGATCTTTTGAGACTCATACACTGCACGGCCTTGACACAAAACAAGAACTTGACATTCGGGTCAAAGAGTATGATGACCTTGTCTTTCCGCTGCAAAATATGCTTCCGGAGTTTGCCTCTGCTGAAGATGGCGTGAAGCAGCTGTGGGTGTACTTAGATGATGAGTCTGAAGACGACGAGTCTGAGGATACTTCTCTGAATGCCCCGGAAGACACGTCAGCCCCAAACCCATGGGTTTAGTTTGTAGGGCTTGTAATTGTTCTTCATATTTTGTAATCACCTTTTTTACTATTAATGAAAAGAACTTTTATGTCTTGTGAACCATGTTCTTGCTTATGAGATAATATCTTTGCAGGATATTTTTGATTTTTGAATTTTGTGCAAGTTGGATGTCTTTTGATGACGTGGTGGAAAGAGGGATTTTAAGTGACGACTGACGAGACGTGTAAAACGCCTTTTGACAGCCTGTATACACTTTTTCGAATCTCCCGCCTGACGTGTCAATAATCCGATGGTCCGCATTTTCTCTTTCCTCTGCCAGTCAATCGGTCGCATTTATTGCGATGAGTATAAATAAGTCACTTGTGGTCTTCCATTCGTTCTTATCACTTCCCAAATTTCATCCTTATTACCTGCAAATCTGAGACTTCCTTATTGCTAAAAGACTTCTTTCCTAAACTCATCTTATGGCGGCTGATAAAAAGAGCACCCCCGCGATTCATGAGGTGGTTGTGAATCTGAAGAAGAAGGACTACGAGGACGTTGTTAACGTGTACGGCTTAGTGCCTGAATGGGATCCGGAACGTCCGGCCGATGGTTCCATTGATACAAATCCTCCGGCGGGAAAAATGGCAGTGTACACTGAGTTCTTCACGACAAGCAATTTCTGATTTCCCATTACGAAGTTTATGAAAGACATCTTGACTTCCTATGGCCTTCATCTATCTCAGATTCACCCTTTAGGGTTGCTTCGAGTTCGCCATTTTGAGTTCTGTTGCTAGGCTCATGTTACCGATCCAACGGTTGCTCGATTTGCGGTATTCTATAAGCTGACGCACCGCAACGGGTGGTTTGGGTGGTCCGCTACCAAGAAAGGCCCTATTTACAATGAGCCGGCGTAAGGCTACTGATACCTCCCCTTCCGTTACTGCTACCACGGAGACTAATCTTCCATGGTATACTTCGCTAACCAAGACGCCTACGCCTATGCGGGCGATCTCTAAGGGGGCATTGGTGCACACGAAGATGAGCCGCTTATGGCCGTTCCCTACATTGGAGCCTTACTATGAAAATTCTGATGGAAGTAAGTTTTTTCTTGTAACATTCCGGATTCTTGGTTTTCTTTCTTGACATTTTTGTCAATTGCAGGTGAAGGTTCTATTCTTTCCACTCTTTTGGACAAGGTAGGAGGCATGATGGTACCTCGGCCCATTACTGTGCACGATCTGCCTTTCCTTGAATGTACCCGGCACAACTTTTTATTCTCTACCCTCCGCGCAGAGCTTATTGTTTCTGAAGCTATGTTCGCGAAAGGTGAGAAGATCATTGCCGAAGGTGAGGAGGTTCTAAAACCTCAACCTCTTACTGCTATGACTTCTAGCGGGGTGATTGTACTTCTATCTTCTAGTGAGGAATCATCACCCCGTGATAAAAGAATATGTATTGATACTATTGATTCTGCCAATATCTTACCTTCGACAACAGGTTTGACCCGCAAGGTGGTGATGATGATGCTGATGTCACCACTGACACCACTCTTGAGGGTGAGGTTCCATCGAAGGTTGCTGGGAAACGCAAGGCGCAACCTGCCAAGGCCGCCTTACCCAAGAAGAAGAAGAAGAAGACAAAGATTGTAGACCTAGGTACTCGTCTTCGGGAGCTTGCTACCAAAGACACTTCATTAGGTAAGAGCGCTTGTTTCTGAGTCTTGTAAGTATGTATATTGATAAACCTGATATTATTTCTCAGTGGCATTGAAAGATTTTCGGAAGGCGTTTCAGGTTTGGGGGGTTCAACTGCTCCAAAACTTCCAACTCCACCTTCCTCACCGCTAAACACAGTTCAGGAGCCAATTGAATTGGCGGACACTTCTCCTGTCAAGGAGAAGGAAGTTGGCGAATCTGACACCTTCCGCATGTCTCCAAACTTTAACGTTCATCACTTCCGAGATTAGGGTGGTGTTAGCATGTTTCCTTATAAGGGTCAGACTTCCCGATTGGACTCTGCGTGATTAGGGTGGTGTTAGCATGCTCCGCATCGTCCACATTGGACTCTGCGTGAAGATTCGATGTTTAATGATGCGGATCTCTGTTTTGAGTATCTGCAAGAGAGTCTTCCTCCTGCAGAAAAGGAGCGACAACGTCGTCGCATTCGCCAGGAATTGCTGAACTCCAATTCTTATCACCTGGCGAACACTATCTCCACAAACCGAGAGATAACCCAAGACTGGTTGACGATGAATGAAGAGTTGGATGACATGGAGCTTAAGTTAATTGATTCCAAGAAGGAAGCCCTTAAGGCTATAACAGAAGTTCAGGAGAGTCACCAAGCTCTGGAAGCTGAGAAAGCCAACCGTCTTGCCGCTGAGGAAGCCAAGGCTGTTCTCCAGAAGCAACTGGATGAACAGGCTGAGCTAATAAAGACCCTTCAGGCTGACTCAGCAGCTAAGGACATGCGCTTGTCCGACCTTAACGCCAAAAACCGAGGCCAAGCCTTGGAATGCGCTGGTCACAAGATGGAACTTGTCCGAGCTAAGGCGGACAAGAACTGGCTTTTGACAATAGAAATTCCCAAGGTATTAAATCTTTTGTTTGACGCAAATGATTGAACTTATCCGTACTCATTCATATTTATATGTCTTAACAGGTTATCACCGATGTTCGAAACAATGATGATCTTGGAAATTGCATTGCCATTTTGTTGAACGCATCCAAACAAGCTGGCCGTCAGATAGGCTTTGAGGAAGGCTACAAAATTGCTTCGGAAAACAAGCATCCGGAAGAGTATATCCTGCACGGCCAGAATACTGCTGCCATTCTCGTTGAGAAGACCAAGGCTTTTGATACATTAAAGTTTTCCCTTTCTGAGCATATGTAAGGCCCCGTTACCGGTAGCCCTACTTTCGTGTTGGATTTACTCATAAACGCAGTTCTAAATATCAGAGTTAATTAAAACATTCGCGGAACATTAAAAACATTCAAACCATTACATTCCATAACCATAATTCTGGTCTTATCGAGCATTCATAGTCATTTAAAAACAAAACATAGTCTTTTAAAATAAAACATCATAGCAAAATCTTCAGACGCCAGCTTCGTCCAACTCTGCCATGTGTCCTCCTCAAGCTACCTGCCTCATTCTACTCACCTGCGTGCATACTAAAAGTCAGCTACGCTGAGTGAGTTCTAGTTAACCACATAATCATACAATACCTTCTTACATTTCATACTTAACCTCTTAACTTTCTTTCATACACACATAAGTGCATATACTATCATTCTTACTTTCATACTTTCTATACATACATAATCATACGTTTTAAAGAGCCTTTCGCCCTATAACCTAACAGATATTATAAGGGTCTGGTCCCTAACATCACAGATATTATAAGGGTCTGGTCCCTAACATCACAGATATTATAAGGGTCTTGTCCCTTTGTTTCGTGTAACTGCACCATACCTGTTCATACATGCTTTCCTTGACAATACGTGTAATCTCCGAAAAGCGTTCACGTACCATCATCATAACATACATACATTATGCATACATCATATATTCATACATACATCATATCTCTCTTCATACTTATCAATCATGTCATAACTACCACCTAACGGTTCATGCAATATCCGAAGATCGTTCACGCACCGTCAAGCAATCAACATACGTAAATCATACAAGGCATACACTTATCCCTTAAGATAAGTGTATTCACTATCACATTGAGTATGCACACAGCCCCGAAAACATAACAAGGAAGTGGGGCTAGAAACTCACCTCAAGGCGGTTGCGTTCACCGTTTACGGTTATCCCCTTCTTTAGCTGTGCGCGACTAACTGTATAATAATTATACGTATCAATAACTATCACTACACATATCGTCTTTCTAGTTTAATTATTACCCTCAACGAACGGGGGTCCGGGGGTAGCGCCCCTAGCAGCGGGGTTCTAGGGGCGGCAGCCCCTACCGGGGTCCAAGGGGCAGATCCCCTGGCTGGGGTTAAGCTGCTAGCGGGGTCCAAGGGGCAGAGCCCCTGAAAAATTTTATTTTCATTAACTGTCTTAACACATTTTCTATTAGCATTTTGAATCATTGAATAATATGCTACTTAAAAGTTTAAGTGCTTATTTGTAATTAAATCATTCTTTTCTAAGTCCAGGGACCATTCTGTCATTCTGTTAAACTTCTAGTTCGTTACTTATCCTTAACGAACTGACTTGCCATGACGAACTGGTTTTTGTAATGAATTGGAACCTTTAACGAACTGGTTACTTACACGAATTGGATTTTTAACGAACTGGACTCTTAGCGAATCAGTCCATGTAGCGAACCAGTCCAAGTAGCGAATTGGACCTTCTAATTCGTTATCTCCTTTAACGAACTGGTCATAACGAATCAAGGGTAATTCGTTACCCTTTTCCCTTAACAAATCAGAGACGAATCATAGGCGAACTAGGGCTAGTTCGCTGTGCCCCCTTATGCGAATCGACTAACGAATCACCCTCAGTTCGTTAAGTCCCCATAGCGAATCACCCTCAGTTCGTTAAGTCCCCATAGCGAACTAGGGTTAGGTCAGGAATGTCAAAACATTCCCTGACATTCCCCTTAACCTCGTACCACTATTCCGGCGCCGCCTTTCCGGCGCCGCCTTTGCCGGAAAGCCGCCGGAAAACCGCGAACACGTCGGAAAAACGAGTTTTAACTCGTTGTTCACCGTTTTTCGTCCCGTTCGATCCATATCTGAGCTAGGGTGACCCCTAAGCTCATCATAGGTTCGGTTTATACCCGATTCCACCCGGATCTCGTGACTTAAACGGTTTAACGGTGTCGGCTCGTCGTTTCATGATTATATCTAACGGATTTAAGCTCCTACAACAAAATACTATCATACCTTGGGTCCGGATCCGTTTCTTCTTCTATATTTTGGCTAGAGTGAGAGAGAAACTAGAGAGAGAATCTTAAGTATGTGTTTTGGATGGTGTAAGGGATATGTGTAAATGAATTAAATGGAGGATTAAGGGTATATATATTTTTGATCATGGGCTTAAGCCCATGGTCTTTCCTTCATTCCTCCATAACCCAAGTCCATAACCCATATCCATTTACCCAACACAAGTCCATCTCGTATTTTATTCAACTAAACCGATAACGACCCGCTATAAAATAAACGAACTTTATTTTATTAATATAACCGAAAGTAGGATGTTACAAGTCTTCCCTCCTTAAAGAGGTTTCGTCCCCGAAACCTACTATTACATAAATATATTCGGATAAAACTTGCGCATCTCATCCTCAGCTTCCCATGTAGCGTCCGATCCCTTGCGATGCTTCCATATCACCTTCACTAAAGGTATAACCTTGTGACGAAGCGGCTTCTCCTTGCGGTCAACTATCTCGATCGGTTGCTCAATGTAGTTCAACTGTTCATCAACCTCAATGTCCATTAATGGCACGTGGGACGTGTCATCAGCTAGACATTTTCTCAGATGAGAAACATGGAAGGTTGAATGAATTCTTTCTAACTCTTCTGGCAAATCCAGCTTATAAGCCACTTCACCTACACGATCTATAATCTTAAACGGTCCAATGTACCTTGGACTCAACTTTCCCCTCTTCCTGAAAGAATGATTCCTTTCCAAGGCGAGACCTTGAGCATCACATTGTCACCAACGTTAAACTCAATCGGTCGTCGCCGCTTATCAGCATACGACTTCTGTCTGTCTTGAGCAGCTTTCATTCTTGCCTTGATCTGATCGAACTTCGAAAAGGTTTCTTGCACAACTTCTAGGCTTTCCATCTCCTTCTGACCAATCTCTCCCCAACACACCGGGGTCCTACACCGTCTACCGTAAAGCATCTCAAACGGTGGCATACCAATACTTGAATGGTAGCTGTTGTTATAGGAGAACTCTGCTAGATGCAGATGATCATCCCAACATCCTCCAAAGTCTAAAACACAAGCACGTAGCATATCCTCAAGGGTTTGGATCGTCCTTTCCGACTGTCCATCGGTTTGAGGATGATACGCCGTACTGATGTTCAATCTTGTTCCCATAGCTTCATGGAACTTCTTCCAGAACCTCGAAGTAAACCGTGTATCTCTATCAGACACAATCGATAACGGTACTCCATGCTTAGATACAACCTCTTTAATGAATAAGCTTGCTAACGTTTCTGACGAGATAGCCTCTCGTATAGGCAGAAAGTGAGCACTCTTGGTCAAACGGTCCACAATCACCCAGATGGTATCATGGTGCTTAGCTGTACGAGGTAGCTTAGTTATGAAATCCATGGTGATGTGTTCCCATTTCCATTCTGGTATCTCCAAGGGTTGCATCTTTCCATAAGGCTTCTGGTGCTCAGCCTTGACTTGTAAACAAGTTAAGCACCTACTGACATAATCTATCACATCATTCTTCATTCCTGGCCACCAATAATCTCTTTTCAAATCCTGGTACATCTTCGTAGTTCCTGGATGAATCGAATATCTTGACTTATGAGCATCATCTAAAATTCGACCTCTGAGATCTCCATGGCGCGGGATCCACATACGGTCAAACCTAGTCTTAACACCATGAGTGTTTTCCATTAGCTTGTCTTGCTGGCCGTAAATTCTTTCTTTCTTTACCAACTTCTCGTCTACTAGCACCTCTGACTGCACCTTGATGATTTCTTCGAAAAGGCGTGAATTTATAATCAATTTGTATGACTTCACAGTTGCAATGACTTCCTCATTCTTACGGCTTAGTGCATCGGCGACCATGTTAGCTTTACCAGGGTAGTACTTAATATCGCAATCCTTTATCAATTCTAACCATCTTCTCTGCCTCATGTTCAATTCTTTCTGCTCGAAGAAGTACGTTAAACTCTTATGATCTGTACAGATAGTACACTTAGTACCGTACAGATAATGCCTCCATATCTTAAGAGCATGCGATACAGCTGCTAACTCTAAATCATGCGTCGGATAAGTACTCTCGTGGACTTTCAACTGTCTAGACGCGTAAGTTATCACCATTCCCCTCTGCATCAACACGCAACCTAGCCCTTGATGCGAGGCATCGGCACAAACAACTAAATCCTCGTCACCATCGGGTAGAGCAAGGATTGGAGCTTGCGTGAGTCTCTTCTTTAATTCCTCAAAGGCTTCTTCTTGAAACTTTCCCCAACTGAATACTATCGACTTTCGGGTCATACCGGTCAGCGGCGCGGCTATCTTGGAGAAACCCTCGATGAATCTTCTATAGTAGCCAGCTAACCCTAAGAAGCTTCGTATATCAGTCGGATTCTGTGGAGTCTTCCAATTCGTTATTGCCTCAATCTTAGCTGGGTCCACGGTAATCCCTTCAGGATTAATCACGTGACCAAGAAATTGCACTTCTCGCAACCAGAACGCGCATTTCGAAAACTTAGCATACAACTTCTCTTTCTTCAGAGTTTCCAATACTTCTCTCAGATGCTCTGCATGGTCAGACTCGCGCTTTGAATAAATCAATATATCATCAATGAAGACGATAACCGACTTATCCAACATCGGCCGACACACCCTATTCATCATGTCCATAAATGCTGCAGGAGCATTTGTTAGACCGAATGACATTACGAGGAACTCGTAGTGTCCATACCGTGTTCGGAACGCTGTCTTAGGGATGTCAGCCTCCTTCACTTCAGCTGATGATAGCCTGATCTGAGATGTATTCGTGAGAACCAACTTGAAACTTGCAGTTGGTCAAACAGATCATCAATCCTTGGCAAATGATATCTATTCTTTACCGTAAGCTTATTCAACTCACGATAGTCTATGCACATTCTCATACTTCCATCCTTCTTCTTCACGAACAACACTGGTGCGCCCCACGGGGAAACACTTGGTCTTATGAAACCCTTGTCGAGGAGTTCTTGCAGTTGGGACATCAATTCTTTCATCTCAGATGGAGCTAGACGGTAAGGTGCTTTCGCGACGGGCTGGGATCCTGGTATTAAATCTATATGGAATTCTATCTCTCGCTCCGGTGGTAACCCCGGAAGATCCTCAGGGAACACTTCTGGGTAGTCACACACGATAGGAACATCTTTTATTTCTTTCGTCTCGGCCGTAGCGTTGACAACATACGCCAGGTAGGCACCACATCCTCGGCGTAATAACCCTTCGGCTTTTATCATCAAAATGACGTTAAACCCTGAACTTTCTTTATCACCGTAAACCGTCAACGCACTACCATCTAAAGACCTTAGCTTTATTACTCTACTCTTACATACTATCTGAGCTTCGAACTCAGACAACCAATCCATTCCCAAGACTACATCGAACCCTCCTAAGGTCATAACATACAAAGTAACAGGGAACTCATGTCCCTCTAACTCTATCTTACAATCCTTAACCATTTTTGTTATTTTAACCGAAGTGTCACTGGCGGTTTCTACTATAAAAGTTTCAGACACTTGGCAGCCTTTCATTTTATCTAGTTTACTAAATGTCGTAGCTACAAAACTTCTATTCGCACCAGAATCAAATAATACGGAAGCAGAAATGACGTTTACTAAGAACGTACCGGTCACAACATCAGGAATCTGTCCAGCTTGTTCCTGGGTCAGCATATAGGCTCTGGTCCTCGACCTTGCTTGGTCAGAATCTTTCTTCCCACTACCTCCAGCCTCACCTTCAGTGCACTCTCTTGCCATATGGCCTGTCTTGCCACATTTGTAACATGCTGACTTCGTACTGCACTCATTGGCATAATGCCCTACCTTCCCGCACTTATAACAGACATTCAACCCCATTCTGCATTCTCCACCATGAGCCTTTCCACATTTGAGACAAACATCAGAACTTCTACCCCACTTGCACTCACCACCATTCATCTTTCTGCAGGTCTTACACGACATCTTTTCCCAAACTCTGGGTTGCTTGTTCTTGGGGTTCCATAACTTGTACCTGGTCGCTTGGCAGGAGCGATCCACTTCTTCTCTTTCTTCTCTTCCATAACTGCTTCATCTATCAAGTCCTCATAAACCGTTTCTGCGAGCCCCACAGCAGAATCAAAGGTACCCGGTCGACCCGTCTTAACCAAGACGCGAACATTCTGCGGCAGTCCCCTAAGGTAACATTTGATCCGCTTGGCCTCGGTGTCCACCATATCTGGCACCAACCTTGACAGACGGTTGAATTCAGTGGTGTATTCGCGGTGTGTCATCTTACCCGCCTTCAGACTCCAAAACTTCATCTCAACCCTTTCAACCTCCGCATCAGCACAAAACTTCTTCATTACCAACTCCTTCAGATCATCCCACCTCATCGCCTTTACCTCTTCCCGACACTTTCTCTGCTCAACCGACTCCCACCAGTACATTGCCTCATCCTCAAACGATTGGGTGGCATAGCCCACAGCTTGGTCGGGACGGCACTCGCTAATTCGGATAATTTTATCCATGGCAGTTATCCATTGAAGAGTAGCGATTGCGTCTCCCAACCCAGTCAGTTTTGGCGGGTCACACCCCTTGAAGGACTTATAGTTGCACCCGCCTCGGCCCCTCTTTCTATCTTCAGCCTTCACAGACCTTACCACTCTCGAAGCCTCCCTTTCTCCTTCATCATATTTCCTACCATCTCCTTCCGCCCTCCCAGCAGTTCTTTCACGGCTTCCAGCAGACCCTCCAGGAGTAATATTCTTCACAGTAGTGGCTACAGCTTGAACAATAGCTGCTTGGATTGCGGGATCCAGTTGAACCCCTTCATTGATGATCGGACCTCCTCCAGCTGCGCTTCCCTCCTCTCTGGTGTTGGAAGCTGTCTCAACCGAAGGTCGTTGGATACGACGAGGCCTGCCACGACGTCCAGCGCGACCTCCAGCTCCCACATCTCCTTCTGTTCCAGCCATCGTATTCTAAAAGGAAAACACAAACGTCATCACTAAAGGAACTATTTAGTACAAGGATAGTAAGGCTAACAGGTAATAACAGTGGCCAATTGTGATTAGCTGATCACGTTACTTTTCCATGTCCAATACACTTCCCTTATGAGTCTATTTGTGTTGGTTCTATCCTAAACAATTAATCAATCAAGTAATCCTATCCCTAACATTCACATATCCTTTCTTTAGTAATCAGGCAAACATTAACATACATACTTAATCATATACTTTACCGTTACTGAGCTTGCTTGAGTGGCACATGGCATTCTTGAACTGGCATCTTCTTTCTTTTCTTACTTAAATCCCATTCTCTGTTCGAGTATAAGCATGTAGGATGCTTAAATCTCTCGAACTTTGCTCTGATACCAACTTGTAAGGCCCCGTTACCGGTAGCCCTACTTTCGTGTTGGATTTACTCATAAACGCAGTTCTAAATATCAGAGTTAATTAAAACATTCGCGGAACATTAAAAACATTCAAACCATTACATTCCATAACCATAATTCTGGTCTTATCGAGCATTCATAGTCATTTAAAAACAAAACATAGTCTTTTAAAATAAAACATCATAGCAAAATCTTCAGACGCCAGCTTCGTCCAACTCTGCCATGTGTCCTCCTCAAGCTACCTGCCTCATTCTACTCACCTGCGTGCATACTAAAAGTCAGCTACGCTGAGTGAGTTCTAGTTAACCACATAATCATACAATACCTTCTTACATTTCATACTTAACCTCTTAACTTTCTTTCATACACACATAAGTGCATATACTTTCATACTTTCTATACATACATAATCATACGTTTTAAAGAGCCTTTCGCCCTATAACCTCACAGATATTATAAGGGTCTGGTCCCTAACATCACAAATATTATAAGGGTCTGGTCCCTAACATCACAGATATTATAAGGGTCTGGTCCCTAACATCACAGATATTATAAGGGTCTGGTCCCTAACATCACAGATATTATAAGGGTCTGGTCCCTTTGTTTCATGTAACTGCACCATACCTGTTCATACATGCTTTCCTTGACAATACGTGTAATCTCCGAAGAGCGTTCACGTACCATCATCATAACATACATACATTATGCATACATCATATATTCATACATACATCATATCTCTCGTTATACTTATCAATCATGTCTTAACTACCACCTAACGGTTCATGCAATATCCGAAGATCGTTCACGCACCGTCAAGCAATAATCATACGTAAATCATACAAAGCATACACTTATCACTTAAGATAAGTGTATTCACTATCACATCGAGTACGCACACAGCCCCGAAAACATAACAAGGAAGTGGGGCTAGAAACTCACCTCAAGGCGGTTGCGTTCACCGATTACGGTTATCCCCTTCTTTAGCTGTGCGCGACTAACTGTATAATAATTATACGTATCAATAACTATCACTACACATATCGTCTTTCTAGTTTAATTATTACCCTCAACGAACGGGGGTCCGGGGGCAGCGCCCCTGGCAGCGGGGTTCTAGGGGCGGCAGCCCCTAGCGGGGTCCAAGGGGCAGAGCCCCTGGCTGGGGTTAAGCTCCTAGCGGGGTCCAAGGGGCAGAGCCCCTGAAAAATTTTATTTTCATTAACTGTCTTAACACATTTTATTAGCATTTTGAATCATTGAATAATATGCTACTTAAAAGTTCAAGGGCTTATTTGTAATTAAATCATTCTTTTCTAAGTCTAGGGACCATTTTGTCATTCTGTTAAACTTCTAGTTCGTTACTTATCCTTAACCAACTGACTTGCCATGACGAACTGGTTCTTGTAACGAATTGGAACCTTTAACGAACTGGTTACTTACACGAATTGGACTTTTAACGAACTGGACTCTTAGCGAATCAGTCCATGTAGCGAACCAGTCCAAGTAGCGAATTGGACCTTCTAATTCGTTATCTCCTTTAACGAACTGGTCATAACGAATCAAGGGTAATTCGTTACCTTTTTCCATTAACGAATCAGAGACGAATCATAGGCGAACTAGGGCTAGTTCGCTGTGCCCCCTTATGCGAATCGACTAACGAATCACCCTCAGTTCGTTAAGTCCCCATAGCGAATCACCCTCAGTTCGTTAAGTCCCCATAGCGAACTAGGGTTAGGTCAGGAATGTCAGAACATTCCCTGACATTCCCCTTAACCTCGTACCACTATTCCGGCGCCGCCTTTCCGGCGCCGCCTTTGCCGGAAAGCCGCCGGAAAACCGCGAACTCGTCGGAAAAACGAGTTTTAACTCGTTGTTCACCGTTTTTCGTCCCGTTCGATCCAGATCTGAGCTAGGGTGACCCCTAAGCTCATCATAGGTTCGGTTTATACCCGATTCCACCCGGATCTCGTGACTTAAACGGTTTAACGGTGTCGGCTCGTCGTTTCATGATTATATCTAACGGAATTAAGCTCCTACAACAAAATACTATCATACCTTGGGTCGGGATCCGTTTCTTCTTCTATATTTCGGCTAGAGTGAGAGAGAACCTAGAGAGAGAATCTTAAGTGTGTGTTTTGGATGGTGTAAGGGATATGTGTAAATGAATTAAATGGAGGATTAAGGGTATATATATTTTTGATCATGGGCTTAAGCCCATGGTCTTTCCTTCATTCCTCCATAACCCAAGTCCATAACCCATATCCATTTACCCAACACAAGCCCATCTCGTATTCTATTCAACTAAACCGATAACGACCCGCTATAAAATAAACGAACTTTATTTTATTAATATAACCGAAAGTAGGATGTTACAGCATATATCTGAGCTTGCGGATAAAGAGGATGCAATGGAGCAGCTAAAGGAGCTACTTGACCTTGATGAAGAAGATCAAGATGAAGTAGATGATAATAATGTGGGAGGCGAAAATGTCGCCCCGTAAATGTATATATATCTTCTTTGTAAAGATTTCCCCTTTGTAATCTCTTTTGATTAATAATAAGAAGTCTTGCTTTCTTCCAGTGCACTTTGCCTTATGTGTTATAATATAAGTGTCTTTCCGGAACTTCGTTTTTGTCAATAAAAGATTACAAACAAAATTATGAGACTAACAAAAAGTTTCCATAGATCAGGCATAAGCAATATTACAAAAAATGAAACATCAAGATTTCTGCTAGTCTAAGTGGACACGCATGCCAAAGTAAATGAATAATCAAGACTGCTACATGTAGCATTTCTTCAACTGTGTTGCGTTCCATGTTCGGGGAATCTCAGTCACGTCCAATTTTTCTAACTTGTAGGCACCTTTGGATAGTACTTCTTTGATTTTGTAAGGTCCCTCCCAAGTTGGGGCCAACTTGCCCGGAGGCTCCTGGCCGGAAGCCTCATTGTTGCCGAAGACAAAGTCTCCCGCATCAAACTCGCATTTCTTGACCCGCGAGTTGTAGTATTTTTGAAGCTGTCGCTTATAATTGTGCTCGTGGATCGATGCTAGTTCGCTTCTTTCCTCAAGTAAGTTAAGATTCATCCGGAGTTCGTGATCGTTATCATCAAATAACAGAACTCTTGCGGATGGAATCCCAATTTCAGCTGGGATCATGGCCTTAGTGCCATAGGTTAGACTAAAGGGCCTCTCAGAATTACTGGAATTCTTTTGGGTGCAGAAGGCGTAGAGTAAATGGGACAATTCGTCAACCCAGCCCGTCCGTTTAGTTCCTAACCTTGCCTTAATCCCTTCTTTGGTAGTTCGGTTGGTTCGCTCGACCTGACCGTTTTCTTACGGATGGGCTACAGAAGTAAAAATTTGAATTACTTGAAGTTCTTTCAACCATTCCTGTAGTCCGTTGTCTAAAAATTGGGTCCCATTGTCACTTACCAATTCTTGCGGAAGACCAAACCGGCAAATGATGAATTCCCAAAGGAATTTCTTAATACTTGATGTCGTTATTGATGCAACCGGTTTGGCTTCCACCCATTTGGTGAAGTAATCAATGGCCACTATCAAATACTTGACTCGTCCCGGGGCTTTTGGAAAAGGTCCCATAATGTTAATAGCCCACTTCTGTAACGGCCAGGCAGATGTTACCGGAATCAGTTCATTTTTTGGGCGCAGGGTGTTAGGAGCATGACGCTGGCAAGAATCACACTTTTTGATTTCTTGCACAGCATCTAGATGTATTCCAGGCCAGTAGTACCCCACGTTCATGATCTTCGCAACTGTCATTCTTGGACCCGCGTGTAATCCGCAAATGCCTTCGTGAATTTCTCGGATTAGGTAATTTGCGTCTTCCGCGTCAACACAACGTAGTAGCGGACAGAGGAATGATCTCTGGTACAAAATGCCATCATTCAACTGGTAATTCAAAGCTTTGTGCTTAATCTTCTGTGCCGAAGGATAAGTAGGCTTTAATTGGTGTCATCTACGATTCGACGCCCGTTTGAATTACCAAGACTTGGTTTTGTGGAACGGATGGATGGTCTAGAACTTCTACGTGAATATCTTTGGCAAAGTGCTCAAAGTTCGTTGAAGCCAATTTTCAAAGAGCATCCGCAGATTTATTCTCACATCTCTTGATATGAATAATAATGAAGGAAGAGAACTGGCAGATTAAGTCCTTTGCTTGCGTGAGATAAGAAGCCATAACATCATTTTTTGCTTCATATGTTCCATTAATCTGCCCCGCAATTAGCATGGAATCCACCAGTGCCTCCAAAAACTTTACCCCCAGCTTTTTGGCTATTCGTAAGCCTGCCTGGAAGGCTTCATATTCCGCCTCATTGTTGGTACTTTTAAAGTCCAACTTTATGGCGTATGTGAACTCATGTCCCTCAGGATTGACTAGCCTGAGGCCCGCACCGGATCCTTCGCTGCTTGAAGCTCCATCCGTGAACAGTGACCAAACTTGTCCTTGTTCCGGAGGTGCTTGGGGTTGTTGTTCAACCAAACATTCTTTTTCTTTGTGCTGCGGGACTTCGGTAACGAAGTCCGCCAGCACTTGTCCCTTGATTGCTGGTCTGGCTTTATACTCTATCGAGTGTTCACCCAACTCAATGGCCCACTTTGCCAATCTTCCAGACAATTCAGGTTTGCTCAGTACATTCTTGAGTTTATACCCGGTTAACACATTGATGGGATGTCCTTGAAAATACCTACGGAGCCTTCGGGCTGCGTATACTAATGCCAAGACCAACTTTTCCAACATCGAGTATCTTGTTTCCGGGTCCGACAATGTTATGCTGACGTAATAGATCGGAATTTGAACATTTTTCCTATCCGTCAGTAGGACAACCCCTACGGCGATGTCAGACACCAACAAATATAACGTTAATGGTTATCCCGCGTAAGGAGCTTTTAACGTGGGTAGTTCCATTAAACCCTTTTTGACTTCTTGGAACGCTTGTTCAGCTTCCGGAGTCCATCTGAACTGCGCCTTTTTAAGACAGTTCCTCATTGTTGAGATGAATGGGTAAGACTTAGTAGCATGGTTTGCCAGGAACCTATTCAATGCCACTAATCTACCGTTAAGTGTTTGCGCTTCTTTGAGGGATGCGGGAGATGGCATGCGGGCTACTGCCTGGATTTTGTCCAGATTGGCTTTAAAACCGGTGCCCGTTACAATTACCCCAAGAAACTTTCCTTCCTCCATTCCGAAGGAACACTTTGCTGGATTCAGCTTCATATTGATGCTTCTTAAGGTCTCAAAGGTTTTATCTATGTCTCTCAACATTTGATCTTCATGGGTGCTTTTGATCACCAAATCATCCATGTAGACTTCTAGATTTCGACTTATTTGACCTTTGAAGGCTTGATCCATCAACCTTTGATATGTGGCACCCGCATTCTTTAACCCAAAGGGCATCATTCTGTAACAGAACGTTCCTTGGTCAGTACGAAATGTTGTTTTGTCCTCATCACTGGCTGCCATATGAATTTGGTGATAACTTTGTAGGCGTTGAGGAAGCACTTGATTTTGTATAAGGCCACAACATCCACCTTTAGGTCAATCTCTGGCAATGGATAACAGTCTTTCGGACATGCTTTGTTTAAATCTTTATAATCTATAAACATCCTCCATGTTTCGTTACTTTTAGGGACAATCACTGGGTTGGCCACCCACGTTTGATATTTTATTTCTCGTATGATCCCGGCATGGAGAAGATCTTGTACTTGCTCGTTCATGGCCTTTGTTTGTTCTGGGCCCATCTTTCGCGTCTTCTGCACAATTGGGGTGATTAGTGGATTCACCTTTAATTTGAGCTCTGAAATGATCCGCGGGACACCAGTCATGTCCGCGGGTTCCCATAAGAAAATGTCTATGTTCTTTGTCAACAATTGTTTCAAAAAAGTTCGTACTATCTCAGAAATGGCTGGACCAATTATCACGGTTTGATCAGGAAATTTCTTGTTTAAAACCCACTTTTCTAGTTCAGTCAACTGAGTTTGTTTTGGAACTTTACTTAGTTTCGAACATTCAGTTGTGAAACAATGTCAATTAACAAGGATTATTGCCACTCCGGTGCGGGTTGGGACCTCTACTGCACCGTGGGCTGTGGACGGGTGAGCGTTGAAGTCACTAATCGCTTCTCGTCCGAGAATGATATCATGTTTAGAGGTTGTCGGTAAGACTAGGAATTCAACTTCTTCAGTTCTTGAGTGGACCCCATCACTAAGTGTGACCAGGAAGGTAATAACACCCCGCGGGTGCATTATTTCTCCTCCAAACCCAGAAACAGATGCGTGAATTGGTCTTAATATTTCTTTATCCTCTTCCTCAAGCTGTTCAAAGCACTGCTCGTACATAATGTCAGATGTATTGCCAATGTCAAATAACACATACTGCGACCGATAGTGTCCGAACAGAGCAGTGATTATCAAGGGATTCTTATTGCAGGGCCGCCCTTGATACGTGGAAAAATGACTGGCTCGTTCTTCCACTCTTCATCCGAAAACTTTTTCCTTTAACGCCAGACCTTTGTCCACCTAGAACATGTGGACATTCAAATATTTTATTTGCCTTTTGGCCGGACCCTGGCTATCCCTTGCGGGAGGTTTGCTAGTCCCTGGTCTTACACTTTTGACCAAATGATCTAACTTTCCATTCTTCACAGCTGCTTCTATTTCATTTTTTAGGGCCACACACTCATTCGTATTGTGCCCTATATCATTGTGGTACGAGCAATGTTTTTTGTTATCGAGGAATGACTTCCTTGGTATTGGCTGTGGTTTGCGGAAAGTCAAATTCTCGGTTGTAAGGATCTCTGAGGGAGGTTTTGACAACGGAGTCCAACTGTTGTTGGAGGATCGAGCTGAGAAATTATGCTTGTTTTTGTTGCCGATCAGAGATCTTGCTTCAAATTTCTTTGGTTGTTCCGTAGTCGGCTGTAACCTCAACCAAATTGTTCCCTTGGCCTGCCTATTCGGTCTTGTAGTTTGAAAATCGACCCTTGGAAATTGCTTCTGAATACTGGAACCCAATGTTTTTTGGTTCTTGCGAATACCTTAGCTGCCTTCATGATTTCGTCCCAAGATTCAGGCATTCCGTTTCTTCCCGTTAGAGTACGGATCAAAGCATTACTATTCACATTCTTGCGGAATGCTCCCCTCAACATGTCTTCGCTAACCCCTCCGATGTTAAGGCTCTCGTTGTTAAACGAGTAATGAAATCCTCAATAGATTCATTATTTCGCCTTACCACATCCAGTATTTCTGATGGGTCACGAGTATGTTTCTTTTGTTGACTAAAATGCTGAGAAAATTTTGCCATGAAGTCATTCCAACTTTTGATCTGTCCGCCGGGCAACTTTTTGAACCACTCTCGGGCAGCTCCAGTGAACGTTAGTGCAAACATGTGGCACCAGTACGGAAGAGTCCAACCACTGACTCCTCCGACTGCTACAAATCTCAGCAAGTGATCGCTGGGATCTGTCATTCCATTGTATGTTCCGACAGATGTCGGAATTTTTGCATTCATCGGAAATCGAGCAGTCGAGATGCTTGCAATAAATTTTGACTTCTCAGCAAAGGATTCTGGATGGTATGGTTTTGAAAAATCGTGTTCAGCATTACTGTAGTATTCCGCATGGCGGACAACTGGTCGCGGGTAGTTAGCTCCTCCATATGACGGGAGCCGGCTGTCCCCGCTATAATAACTACCCTCAGGATGGTACGTTGAATCATGACCATCTAATTCGTCCTCATAAGATGACACCCGCATATCAATTCGAGGGCGAGGACGCAACCTTCGCATTTCGCCCATATTTTGTTCTAATTGCTGACTGTACTAAATATGACTTCCCATTATCGGAGGAGAAACAGATGTCCTGGTAGAATCATCATAATTCATGGTGCGACCATGAAAACGTTCATTTCGCACCCTGCGTTCATATTTAGCTATTAAATTTTCTTGTTGAACACGGATCCAATCGTCCGGAGACAAGAGTCCTCCAGATCTGGAACTATTGCGACAGGCTCTTGCTGGGATAGAATCACCAGAATCTTCTTCCAGGCCTAACTCTGAGTGAGTTTTGTGAGCATCTCTCATGATTCGCTCCAGATCTCCCAAATTGGAACCTCTTGGGGCTGTAACTCGCCCTAAATCACCAGGGGTGGGGCCACTGGTGCTGTGACATTTCCAGCATCTACCGGAGTAACGTCTACAGGTGGAGTGAAATGTCCTCGAGCTGTCGAACCACCTAAGGTAAAACCTCCAGGTGTTACGACATCATCTCGCGCCAGGAGTCGCAGTCCTAGCAAAAATTGATGTTGTACCTTCGTGTGTTTCTAAATTAGTAATACGTGAAGACTGTCCAAGATTCTCCGCCGGCCCTTTAGGAAGTTGATTCATATCGTAAAACACAAATGAAACAAATACTGATTGCTGTTCTAACGAAAACACGGATGGCGCCAATGAAGAAACACGGAACTGCTCCCCTTGACGGGTCTTAGATCCAATGAGTCAACAGGGTAGGATACGATTAACTGCCAATACGATATGAACTCAATTCCCAAAGTCCAGTGACATGAACCTGCAAAACAGACACCGTGAACTCGTTACGGGAAGGAAAAGAGGGGGGGATCTTCCCGTAACCACCCTTCGGCGTGAGAATAAGTACCGTTCTGACGAAGATAAAGTACTTAAGTAAATAGTGAGAATATATTGGGAGTGCATATGAATACCTCATGATGATTGAGAGAGTATTTATAGCCGAAAGGTGTGGGAAGGTGATTGGGCCAACTGCCCTTTCAGAAGATGCTCTCGTAACGTTTCATGTGTCCTCATATGATAGGTTCATTTATACGTTTCATGTGCATGTATAACCACCTGGACACGCGTCCCTCTGATATAGGTCGATAGGTAACACTGGCCATGTGCACAGCTATAACGGCCTTGCCAGGTGTCCGTTGCTGATTGGCCGAGAGATCATGTATTGCCCAAGAAAACATCTTGATAAATCTTCTAGAAGGTAATTAGTTATTGACAGCTGTCCTTGAGCATTACCTCGTGGTCATTTAAGCGGAAGGATATTCCTTCTTTCGGATGACTTCTAAGGGTGTCCGGATGCTCCCGCATGTGCCATGAGGGTGTTTCTTCTTCCGATAGTTATGTGGATGATTCGTGTGTCCCGCGAGTAACTTGTGATGAGCTCTTGGTTGACCCATGGGTATTACTTAAGGGTATTTTGGTCTTTTCAGTACCCTACCTCTATAGATTGTTTATTAAAAAAGCTTGCTTTTAGGCTCGAGTTTGTTTAAGAATAACCATTTCTTTCAGGAAATTCTTGATCTTTCACAAAAGGTATTAACTCAGTCTAGAAATTTACAGTATGAAAGCAAAAACTTAAATAAATCAAAATTGAATCAATTTAGTAACGAAATTGGATTCATATACCTGAAAGTTCGAAGGCAACCGCAGGAGGGGTAACAATTTAGCCATATATGTGGGGAAAATAAGGTGACAAAAACAAAATTAAACCGTTGGGCAAGCCACCATAGATGTTTTAATGAATAGATTATTGAACAATTGAGAATAAAATTGAACCTGGTTAGGCACGAGGATGGAATCGACGAGCAGAAATACACAAAGTATGGTGTACTAGGTGATGGTCGACGGTTCAGAGGTGATAAAGATGGGTGGTGAAGAAAAGGGGAGATGGTGAGGAGGTGAAGAGAGTGTGTATCTGAATGGAACATTATGAAGCTGAATGGTTCACTGAATCATTCATTAAGAGGTTAAAATTAACGAACCTAAACCCTTGTATATGAGCGATTCAGACTTGAGCATCTTAAAATCATTGTGGTTAAATCTTAATGAACTTTATTAGAAAAATTTATAAGTTGATCAAGTTTATTAAGAATCTAATATATACCAGAACAGAACCTGGTTTAAGATCAAGAAACATACAAATAAACCATTAAAACAAGTCACACAATTATTTCACATAAGTTTTGAATCATACACCCTAGTGTCAAAATTATATTGATTAAGCCGGGCATGGTGACTAAATCAATGAATCCGTTGAAGAAACAAAATACAAAACAACTCACAAACAAGGAATCATCCTCGATATAAAATCCAAACGTCTATGAATCTGTGCTTTGTAGTCACGTCAAAGATGCCCCTTTTGTGTGGGATTTATATTAGTTAATCCATGACAGCCCATAAAGTTTCAATAACTTTTTTTTAACGGCCAACTAAGTAACGCCGGATACTCCGTACGCGGCCCCTAATGGCTAAAGGTAGCCCGAGCCGGCCACTAGTCCGGACGGACGGAGCCCCTAGCGGTCCACCTATTGAGGGATTTACCGGATAAAACCCGACCCCTACGCCCGCCAAACGGCACGACAGCGAGGAGCCGGTAAAACCAGGTGAGATCAGGACTCGAACGCTGGAAAGCCAGGGTCATCCCTCATATCTCCCTTGGTGGTAGTGAGATTTGAACCCTCTACCTCTCACTAGTAAAGTTTCCATGACTTAATTAATTTACTATTTAACGTTAATTTCCAAGCCCAAAATAATTTTCTTGAACCTACACATATAGGCATATACTTCAAATGCATATTGTTTATGTGATATCTTGCTCCAATATTATCTTTTCATCCATCAACTTTAAAATTAGGCCATTTTCCTTTTCAACTTAGTCAATTGTCTTAACTATCGTGTCTCGCGACTGCTCTAAAAAAAACAATCTAAAGTAGACTCCGTTTCACAAAACTTGTGTTTTGCCAAATTATATAATAAATGCATTATATATGGCAAAATTGAGTGTTTAAAATATTATAAAACATGCCAAAAAATACCACTAACAAATCTCCCAAAGCTTAAACCTTTCCTTATTCACAAAGAAGTCAAAAATAATATAAACCAAGAATTTTTCAAAAATGCATGGAAATTTTTTTATTATTATTTTTTATTTTTTAAACCCGTTTGGGTACCAAAAAGATGTGTAATGAGATCATAATAATAAGTGAGTTCTTTTCTCATTCAATTGAACCCGAGACGTACCGACACATGTAAGTGCGATTTTTAATATTATGTGTCCCTTTAAACTCAAACTCGCTTAATTTCTGCTTATTAATATAAAATATTACCAGCATTGTTTAATCGCCCTCACACATGACACCATTGACCAAAAACCTACCCGCTTCACGACTTATTGTAGATTTCCGTAACCGCAATTGATGCCACCATGCACCCTAACCATAGCACAATAGCTATTATCTTTTAACCGCTTATTTATTTGGTTTTGATTATTAAGATCAAGAATTTTTCCCCTTAATAATATACTTCTTCCCATAACCATCGCTCGCAATTTTTTTTTATTTTTTTATTTTTTTTATTTCTTTCTTACATATATATATATATATATATATATATATATATATATATATATATATATATATATATATATATATATATATATGTCAATTTTTCACCTCTATCTTTTTCCGGTTAATATTTATGGAGGTGTTATGATACGAGGATTGAGGAAATGCAAATCAACCTATTTTTATTGGGATTTAATCTTTGACCACAAACACTAGGATGAGAAACTAAACACATATACTCATTAAGGTTATTACATACAACATTGGTGTTCATAAATGAGTCGAGCTAATCGACACATCCTAAATTATCTATGTTTCCTTCCCAGGATTACTATCACATTTAAGCTTTGAATGCCAGCTTTCTATCATCTCTCATGTGAAACAAAATTTCCTGAAACACGGGTGGGCAATGCAATTTTTTATCGATATTTTTGTTTTTTATAACTTTATTATTATTATTATTATTATTATTATTATTATTATTATTATTATTATTATTATTTTGTTTTGGTTTTCAAACATGGTATGAAATATGGTTACTAATTCAAATTATATACAACTTAAAATGCGATTCATGAAACGAAATTACCTTTCAAATCTCCCTAAACTTAAAATTTAGCGTCGTCCTCGATGCTTGGAGACAAGCCTGGGAGACATTTGCTAAGGGGTGGAGGTGGTGGAGGTCCTGGTTGACTCATGTGAGCACAGAGGTGGCCAATGATGTGACCCTCTCACGCTGATGAGCATACATAAGACGAAGTATCGAAAGTTTCTTCAGTAGGAGCATCTATCATTTAGCAAATGTTGTCCATCGATAGGGCACATTCCTTGAAAAGATGAAAATGTAGCGTATCGTCCTCGAGTTGTAACAAGCTCAGAAAATCAAAAGTTGCACGTTCAGTGCCAATATCAAACCAATTGAGTAACTTTACCCATCCAATATTTTCGAACAATGTCTTCACACCCTCCAAAATACCAAGCTATTTTATTGATTTTACATAGCTCCCACTCTTTGAGTATGGCTGACTTTTTACGTTCTTCGAGTGTGGTCGATTTCTTCCGTTCGTTTGAGTGTTTAGTAAAGAATTTGGTAGGGTTTTGTTTATCTCTCTTAATTCATACTGAAGAACAATTACAAGATTAAATACGATACAATCCCAATAAACTAGGAAAGAAATTGTAAATCAAAATAAAACTAATATATCTTCTTTATTCCCCCTCAAGTTGGAGCATGAAGGTCACAAATGCCCAACTTGTTAAGTAAATATTGCAATTGATTGGATCCCAATGCTTTAGTAAGCAATTTGCATATTCATCTTTATATATACGGCTTTGATTTCAGAGGACTCGACTCGCCCTCTAACGAAGCAGCAATCCATTTCCACATGTTTAGTCCATTCGTGAAAAACTGGGTTATTAGCTATGTGCTTAACGTAAAGATTATCATAAAACATAGTAGTCGGAGTGGTTTGCTGAAAACCAAGTTCAAGTAAAAGCCAGGGCAACCAAAGAATTTCACTTACCTTGCCTGCCATAACTCTATATTCTGCTTTAGCGGAAGATCGTGATACAACGGATTGTTTCTTGGATTTCCAGGAAACCGGTGCGCCACCAAGAGTAACAAATAACCTGTTCTGGATCTTCGGGTGTTGAGACACCCAAGCCAGTCGAAATCAGAATATGCTATCAAATTTGTTCCTCCGCACTTTAGGAGGAGGATACCTTACCCCTAAGTGCTTTTCAGATAACGTAAAATACGCATAACCGCATCCATATGATTTTTTCGTGGATCCGCAACAAACTGATTTAAAACGTTAACAGAGTGGGCTATATCAGGGCGTGTCACTTGTAGGTAAAGTAGACGCCCCACATGACGAAGATATTGGCTAGCATCAACACGATCTTCTTCATCATATTTGCTAAGCTTCAAATTTTGTTCCATAGGGAATGCACTAGGCCGACAACTGAGCATCCCACTATCTTCAAGTATGTCAATAACATATTTCCTTTGACTGAGAACCAACCCATCTTGAGTTCGAGCAATTTCGATGCCCAAGAAGTACTTTAGAATTCCAAGATCCTTTATGCCAAATTTTTTATCTAAAAATGCCTTTATCTCGTCAATCTTGGTGGGACTATTTCCAACGATAATTACGTCATCAACGTAGATGAGGGCAGCCAAAAAATTACCATTTGTTCGAAAAAGAAATAGAGTATGATCTACCTTGGATTGTTTGAAACCAACTTCAAGAAGAGCTGAGGTGAACTTTTGATACCAGTTCCTAGAAGCTTGCAAACTTTATTTTCTTTTCCCTTCTCGAATCCTTGAGGAATTTTCATATAAACATCTTCATGAAGATCACCATGAAGAAAAGCGTTATTAACATCAAGTTGGTGAATAACCCAATTTTTCTTGACAACAAGTGCAAGCAATGTACGAACAGTCACTAATTTTACCACCGGAGCAAAAGTAACATGAAAGTCGATCCCCTCTAATTGGGTGTAGCCCTTCCCCACTAGTCTCACCTTTTACCTTTCCACTTCACCATTAGGTTTATATTTTAATTTATAAACCCATTTAGAGTCGATGGCTCTTTTTCCTTCAGGCAATTCTTCAAGGGTCCAAGTATTATTTAACTCAAGAGCATTTATCTCCTTTCTCATGGCTTCTCTCCAATTTTTGTTCTGCACAGCTTTGTTGAAAGTTCTTGGCTCATCGTGTGCCGTGAAGGCCAATAAAAAAGCTTTATGAGACTTACAAAATTTATTATAGGAAATATAGTTTGCTAAAGAGTGTACCGTCGAGGAGTTGTCTTAAATGGGGATAGGTAATGCATAATCTACGGATGGTGGAAGCTCAACTCCATATCCATCAAGACGTTTAGATCGAAGACGTTCTCTTTTCTCTCTACCAGGAATTTGTTGATTTTTGCTCGGTATCGGACCTTGGCCGACTATTAGGTGTGTTGTGAATACCGGACACACTTCCACTAGCTGCAACAGTGGTAGACTTAGCTACATTGGTTTCATTAGGCCCATTATTTGTATTTGGTTGATACCCACTGTTACCATTCTCAATGATGTTTCTAGAGGCTCAAGGCCGCTCTTCGGGAGGTACTGCACGAAAATGGGCATAACTTGGGCTACAGGCCTCCGTTTGAAGCGTGCTACTAGTCATAAAGACAGTTGGAACGTGGGCCACGTTGTGGTAACCAGTTGTAGGTGGGTTATCCCATTTATGTTTCCTAAATAAGCCTTCTAAATAGACTTTTGGGCCAATGTTATGTTTTTTGTCTAGTTTTTGGGTTATCTTTTGGGCTGTTGTTTGGCCATTGGTTATATTTGTTGGCCCAAGCCCATTTTGGATTCTTTATTAATATGTGAGTTACCTTGTGACTGATCATTGATCAGATTTTCATAAAAAATGAATTGCCTTTCCAAATTCCTGCCTTTTGGGGTCGAATTTGGGGGGTTTGGGGAAGGATCATCGTGGGTATTCAAAGAATCAACGTGATTAGCCTTTTTACTATTAGTACGCTGCATCACTTATCTAGCTCACCTAAATCAGGATAATATGGAGACACAGTATGGTAAATTCCTAGAACTCTTTAAGCAACAACATATTAACCTTCCATTCATCGAAGCCATTTCCCAAATGCCAAACTATGCAAAGTTCTTGAAAGAAGTTCTATCCAACAAAGTGAAGCTAGAAGAGTTATCACACGTGATACACAATGAAGAATGCTCCGTCATTCTTTAAAACAAGCTTCCAAAGAATATGACTGACCCAGGAAGTTTACTGTCCCCTGTTTGATAGAAAACTTGTTTGTCAGCAATGCTTTAGCCAACCTAGGAGATAGCATCAACTTAATGCATTATATGGTTTTTTCCAAGTTAGGACTTGGAAAACCTACTCCAACTCGTATGAGCATTCAGCTAGCCGATAGATCAGTGAAATACCCAAGAGACATAGTTGAAAACATGTTAGTCAAAATTGATAAGCTTGTCTTTCCATTTGACTTTGTTATTATGGACATGGATGAAGACACTTATGTACCCCATATCTAAGGAAGACCATTCTTAGATACCGCTAGATTACTCATAGATGTTTGCACCAACAAACTCATTCTTAGGGTAAAGGATAAGGAGGTAACTTTCATTATAGGAAAATTAATGAAACATCCGCAGTACACTAACGATTCTGTATATTTTTTGGATATGTGTGAATCAATAGTGAGCTATCATTTTAGAAAAACAATTGAAAAAGAAACATGTGACATACGACTAATCGAGGAGAACGCACAAGCCATCAATTCAGAGGATCGAGTTGTTTGTCAAAAGAATGAGGAAGAAGTAGTATGCAACTCAGAGGATACATTCAAAACAATAGATAAAGATCTAGAACCAAAATCTAAGCCCTCTGTTGAACATCTGCCTACCTAAGAACTCAAATAATTACCCAAACACCTTGAGTACGCTTTCCTTGAAGGCATATCTAAATTAACTAGTCTTTATCTCTTATGACCTTTTGAGTGATGAGAAAGATAGACTGCTCGAAGTTCTTAAATCGCATAAGAAAGCCATCACTTGGAAAATCATGGACATCAAAGGCATCAGCCTGTCATTTTGTACCCACAAGATTTTAATGGAAGGAAAATTACAAGCTGTAGTGCAACATTAGAGGTGACTAAATCCAAACATGCAAGACATGGTAAAGAAATAAGTTCTCAAACTTCTTGATACAGGATTGATATACCCATATCTGATCCACCTTGGGTAAGTCATGTTTAAGTAGTACCGAAGGAAGGAGGAATGACTGTAGTCACCAATGACAAGAATGAGTTGATTCCTATGAGAACCGTCACCGGATGGCAAGTTTACGTAGACTATCGCAAACTCAAAAATGCCACTAGGAAAGATCACTTTCCTCTCCACTTTATTGATCAGATGCTCGCACGTTTATCAGAAAAGAAGTACTACTACTTTTTAGACGGATTCTCTGTTATTTCAAATTCCAATCGCACCTGAAGACTAGGAGAAAACATCATTCACATGTCCTCATGGCATGTTCGCTTAACGTCGAATGCCCTTTGGTCTGTGTTATGCTCCAACTACCTTTCAACGTTGTATGTTAGCTATCTTTCAAGACATGGTTGAGGATTCATGGAAGTAACCATGGATGACTTTTCCTTCTTCGGCGATTTTTTTATTCATGTCTTGAAAATCTGAAAAAGATGTTAGCACGATGTGAGGAAGCTAACCTTGGGCTGAATTGGGAAAAATGTTACCTTATGGTTAAAGAAGGTATTTTTCTCGGCCACAATATCTCTCAAGCAGGACTAGAGGTGGATAGAGCCAAAGTAGAAACCATTTTTAAACTTCCACTGCCCACATCTATTTAAGCTATTCGAAATTTCCTTGGCCATGTGTGTTTCTATCAACGTTTCATCAAAGACTTTCCAAAGATAGTCCGACCAATGACACAACTTTTTGTAAAGGATGATCCATTCAAATTCTCCCAAGAATGTTTGAATTCATTCCAAATTCTGAAGGACAAACTTTTAGATGCTCCAATTTTGGTAGCTCAAGACTGGACGCTACCATTCGAACTTATGTATGATGCAAGCGACTTCGCAGTTGGAGCAGTCTTAGGAAAAAGGAAATATAAGCATTTTCATCCAATCTACTATGCTATCAAAACTCTCAATGATGCTCAAGAAAGTTACATGATATAATGCTAAATATATATGTTTCCCTTGTTTATTTTATTTAATATTTTAATAGTTTTTATTCGTTTTTAGTCGAGATTTGCATACTACTAACGTTTTTATGTTTCGTGGGTTCCGGGATTTGATCGTTATTAAAAAGGGCGAAAAACGATCTACAACGAGCCAAAACGGAGATCCGGAACGCGTAAGGAAGAACCAGAACAGAGAACCGGTCTGACCGGCCCCCATGAAGAAGCACGCCGCGCCGAGCAAAGGGGGAAGGCCAAATGCCCTCCGCGCGGTGCCTAGGCACTACTGGGCTGGATTAAGTTTGTTTTCGCTTAATGTCAGGCCTTGTTTTGGTTATTTAAACACATTTAACATAAACCTGACATAAAAAAAACCCTTGGCCGATTTTAGGAGACTTTGGAGCCATCTTCGCGTTTGTTGGTGATTTTGAAGGCGAGAGAACATCCGGTGAAGAGCTACACGTTCACGTTCGAGTTTACGGATTTTATCATCTTCGATTCCCCGTTTCTTATACTTTCACCATGTTTTTGTTATTATTTATTTTGTTTGATTTAGATTTTAATATGCTAGGCTAAATTCCATAGACTGCCTAGGTCGTGATGAACCTTAGTTCGGTTTGATTTTATTTGGATTTTCATTTCGTTATGGATTTTATGTTCTAAGTAAACTGTTAAGTTTGATTTAGTTGATGCGTATGATTGCTTGGATTTCTTTACTTGAATTTATTGTTTCACATTGCCCTTGTTGATTGTTTCATAATATAGGGTTTTGTTAGGTCATTTACTTTGTGTTCTTGACTAGTTTGTGATTAATATCGATTAAAATCATAGAAACAATAAAATCAATTAAACAAATAAAAGTGAGCTGCTAGTCTAAAAAGTTGTAAAGTGATAGGCTATTGATAGATCTTTGTTTGTCGGGATTGCAGGATTTAGTTCTTCGTAAGGAGTCCGTCTAGGTTTGATTGTCAGCTTAGTCTATTAAATTAATTGAGTTTGCTTTGCTATCTTTTGAATTCCATGCTTTAAGATTGGTTTTCGACATAAAAGATACTTAGACATAAGCGATTAAATAACCGTAAGGAAGTTTAATATAAAACTGGTGAGTCTTAAAACTTGTTAGAAATCCATAGGCGTCTTCTTGAAGTTCAAGGGTTCTGTTCGGGTTTTCTGTCAATGGACTATTTTATGAACCCAGTTCCATAATTTGCGTTTTCCATTTAATTAATAACCGTAACTTTTGAGATTCCGGCCTGGGTAGTTATTTTAATCATCTGAACTAATCCAAGTTTTCTAAATTGTTTATTAGTTAAAACTAATTAGGGTTTAAGTTTTATTAATTAATTAATAAGTAATGATTATGTTTTATTATTATAATAATTAGGGTTTATTTTATTATTATATTAATTAGTTTATTAATATTTTAATTAAAGTAATCATTAGTTAATTATTATTAGAGTTTTAATTAATTAGTTTTAAAATCCCCCTCAAATATTACTAATAAATAGTCGTGTCTTGTAATCGAGTCTAATTTGCTAGTTTCGTAATTTAAAGAGTCTCGTGGGTTCGATATCCGGACTTACTTAACTATACTAGAGTCGACCGGTTCACTTGCCGGTTAGTAGTTTAAGTTAAGCTTAAGGGTCTAGAGTATTACTTAGTGTCTAGATTAGTATAATTTTAGTTATTTATTTTATAACTACTTTTAGCACATCAAGTTTTTGGCGCCTTTGCCGGGGAACTCTTGGCGATTGCGTTATTTGCGTTCATTGGACTTATTTGCTACATACGTGCTATTTGTTTTATTTTTATTTGAGTCGTAGGAGTCTAATTAAATTTTAGTTTACTTTTCGTTTAGTTTTTAATTTTAATTTTTAGTCTACTTACTTGATCTGTTGCGTTTTTCAGGTATATGCTACATCTTCGTTCGCAAGGACCACCGCTGGATAATCTGGATTTTTCTCCGTTCAAAACAGAGACCAGCTCGTCAGCAGAGAAAAAAACGTCAAAAGCTACATCTACACCAAAGTCGTAACCACACAGTTCACCACAAAGTTCCCCACCAGAAAGTCCTAGAGTCCAACCACAAGTTCAAATGGCCGACCCAAGGACAATTGCTTTCGATAGCTTAACCGGAACCAGTCATGCATCGTTGTCCCTGAGAGCGACAATCTCTACTCGTGACAGATTCTGCCATAAGGTCATGAATAACATCATTCAAACTAATCAGTTCACGGGGCGGGATGACGAAGATGCACCCGCACACATTAACCGACTTCACCGCGTTTTGAAAACTTTTAATTTACAAGGTGCTACCGAAGATGCTATTTCTTACATCTGTTTCCGTTTTCACTTGTAGGTAAAGCAGCTACTTGGCTTGAAAAGCAGCCACCGGGCACGTTCACCACTTGGGAAGCACTACGTTCTGCATTTATCAAGAGATACTTCCCACCGGCTAAAGCGGCTGTTCTTCGTGATCAGATTCACTCGTTTCACATGGAGCCGGATGAACAATATTGTCATGCTTGGGAGCGTTTTCAGAGCTTGTTGTCTCGATGCTCACAGAATGGTCTCACACCATGGGCTTTCATGGAGAAATTTTACAATGGGTTGAACTACGAAACCCAAGTTCGGTTCGACACGGCCGCAGGAGGAAGTCTACTGGCTAGGAAGAATGTCGCCGAATGTAACGAGATGTTTGAGAACTTCGCTCAATCGGACCTCGCCAAAGGGCCACGACGCGGGAATTCCACTCCCATTAGCAGTACATCCTCATCTTCTCGAGGTGTACACCAGGTTAATCTGGATATTACTGTGGCTTCTGCTTTGGAATCACTAACCCGAGAGGTGAAGGAACTTAAGACTAAGGTTGACAAGTGTGAGTTTTGTAGAGGTGGACATGGCACTTTGGAGTACCCGGTTATGAATCAACAAGTCGATTATGTGGGTGGTCAGAATAGGTTTCCCAACAATAATTTCAACAACAATAATTAGAATTGGAATGCCTACAAGAACCCGAGTCAGAATAACTCCAACTGGCGTCCGTCGTGCGCACCACCCAGCTACCAAAATTCTTACATTCAAGGACAAGGTCAGTATAATAATACTAATAATAACAATGGTACTAATTTTTAAAAAAAATGTGCAGGATTCTAATGGAGGAATGGGACGTCTAGAAGATATGATGAAGCAAATCTTGGAGAGGGATCAAGTTACACAGAAAAAGTTTGCCGAACACGATATGCTTTTAAAGAATCAACAATCTTCTTTGCTTGACCTTCAAAGGTCCGTTGGTGAGATTGCTCGTCGTCTCGAAGAAAGACCTCAAGGACAGCTTTTGGGTTCTACTCAGACGAATCCGGACGCTCAACTGAAAGCAATTACTACTCGTAGCGAAAGGGTTTTGGGTCCCGAGGTAGTTAAAGAAACAGGTGGAGTTGAAGAAGAGGAAGCAGTTGATGAAGAAATTGAGATGGAGGCTCCGGGTAAGTCACATAGTAAAACACTAATTATTGAGCCACAAGTTAAGAAAAACTCGGTCGTATTTCGGCCACCACCCGATATTAATATTGCCCATGTTCCTTATCCCGCTCGTCTCAAGAACCAAAAATACACGAGGGAATACGGGCATTTTCTAGATATGTTCCGACAATTGAAAATTAGTCTTCCGTTTGTTGAAGCCCTCCAACACATGCCAAAGTATGCGAAGTTTTTGAAAGATTTACTTAAGAGAAAAGATCGGTTGGGACAGGTTTCGTCTATTCCACTTAGCGGGGATTTTTCGGCGGTAGTGTTGAACCGGGTCCCGGAAAAGTTATCAGATCCGGGTGTGTTTACAATCCCATGCACGTTCAGAAGTGATATGATGAGTCAAGCGTTGGCGGATTTGGGTGCGAGTATTAATGTTGGGTCAAAAGTTTGACCCAAATGAGGAGATTTGACCTAAACGAAGAATATGGAAGATTGGAATCTTCTCAACCTCCTGAGAAACTGCTAAGTATTGAATCCGAGCACACCTTGGAACTCCAAGCAAGCTTTTATTTAGCCGAGTACGAGATTTTGCCTTCCGGGCAAGGTTTACTTCAAATAGTCTTCTTTAGTGGATATCCGAGCAAGGTATGCTTTTTAGTGATTTCCCGAGTAAGGATCATTGATTTGGCATATCCGAGCAAGGTTCACTTTGTCAAGCAGGGTAGTTCTTCAAGACCAAGTATTTTACTCTTCCGAGTAAGGTATGGTCAACCAAGTCCAAGAAGCCAAGTAATTGGAAGACCGGGCAAGGTATTCTTTAATAATTATGGTCCGAGTATACTTGATGAGTTAATAGAATATCTCTAAGTTATTTCGAGTAAGGTTCTGCTCAAGTAAGGTATGTACTCCCGAGTACGCCTTATCAACAAGTTGTTCAACTGACAATGAGCCGAACAGGACCATAGAAGAACAAGGTTGCTCGTAAGGATTTGTCGGGCAAAGTTTGATAAGTCCAAGAAGATTGAAGTCTACTCGGTGAATATTTTACTTGGTAAAATATTCTTTAAGTAAAGTCTACCCGAAAACTGATTCCGAGTACACTTCTATGTTTACCAAGTCTGAAGGAAGGCCGAGTACACTGCGTAATCGGAGACTGAAGATTAATGAAAAGCCTACCCGGAAGACTTGTTTTACATTTAGTTTTATTTTTGAATATGTAATTTGAATATGTATTATCGGATAGGGTTTCTAGAAGGAATGACAGCTGTCCTAGGTTGGAAGGCCTATAAATAGAATATTTATGACACGCCGCCAAAGAGAGGCAGATGGACACATGATACGGATAAGACCGACACATTAACTGAGAATATTTTGTGTGTGACGGCTGTCCTAAGATTCCTTATAAAACCCTAAATCGATTACCCCATTTGTATGATGAACATTATATAAATGGAAATCTTTTGAGTGAATCCTATGTGTGCCTTCTATCTTTGAATATTCATTGCAACCGTATGTTTGTTATTGATTCCGCCTTTAACAAACGGTCATCTTTCTAAATATAGTAACCCGTCATTAACTCTCTTGTCAACACGATTAATTTTGTGTGAGTTATGACATGATTGATTAAGATCCGAGCCGAATCTACCATATTAAAGGGACCTGACAAGTGGTATCAGAGCCGGTTACTGCTATTTTTAGAAAGATTGTTGCTGATTAACATTTGAAGAAGAATGACGTAAGCAGACCACTGTTTGATTGATTTGTGACGTCAGCTACCCTGCTTTTCATTTTTCTTCCAGATCTTCAACTTTCTGGTGTTTTCTCTTCCTTATTTCATTTAAAGTTCAAATCTTTATATCTAAATCTTGTTCTAATCACATCAGACACATCAGATCTGAGCATTCTGTTTTCAGATCTGATTATTTTGAAACTTTCTAAAGAAACTGATTTTTGATTTCTCAAAATGTCTGGATATGAGAAACAAGAGGTGTCTACTAACAAGATACCTAGATTCTATGGACAGGAAAACTTTATCAAATGGAAGGTACTCTTTGAAGCAGCCGTATGCTACAATGATATTGACATGTGGAACTCCATCAAGAATGGTCCACAAACTACTGTTGAAGAAGGTGCAAATGCTACTGCAACTGCAGCAGTAAGGGAGAAAATGAGAAAGCTGGATGACAAAGCCTTAGCTATGATTAAGCTAGGTTTGTCTTGGGAGATTCTGACCAAGGTGGCTCATCACACAACTGCCAAACAAATGTATGATGCCATCCTTGAAATATATGATGGAAATACTGAACTGAAGAACATAAAGAAGCAAAGATTGAAGCAACAGTTGGAAAAGTTCAAGTATAGGGATGGAGAAAGGTTGAAATCAATTCTAGAACGTTTTCTGAGTATTGTGAATGAGTTGAGAACAACTGATTATGTAATGACTGACTTTGATTTGAATACAGAGTTACTCAACTCAATGCCAAAAGAATTGTATACTGCTTGCAAATTCATCCTTCAGAAGCAAAATTTCAATGAATTGAAATTGGATGATGTGGTATGCTTTCTTCAAGCTGCTGAACTTGAAATGATTGAGAATGAGATAATTAAGGAAGATAGACCAAGCTTTAATGTTTCAAATGCATTGATTGCTCCCATGGGAAATCTGTCCACCAAGAACCAACAGCAAATTCCCATAATAGAAGAACCAGCTGAACAAAATGTTGTGACTCTAAAATCTTTTATTGGGGGTAGCACAAGCACTCAAGGAAATTAGCAGAGGTTCAATGTGCAACTGATTGATGATTCTGACTCTGCATCTATGTCTAGTGGAAATGTTCCTAATAATGGAACATGACATAGTCAAAGCAATGAAACACAGGCGTTGTTTTCTATGTTTACTGAGTCATATAATGCATTTGTTGCAAAGAACATGATTCACACAAGTGTGGTACAAGATGATTTAGAACAAATTGATGCAGATGACTTGGAAGACATGGATTTGAAATGGCAAGCTGCCATGTTGGGTTTGAGAAGTAGAAGGCTGTATAACAGAACTGGTAGAACTCTAGTTTCTGGTCCTAATGACAGGATTGGTTTTGACAAATCAAGAGCAATATGCTACAATTGTCAGCAACCTGGTCATTTTGCAAGAGAATGCAATCAACCAAGAAATTTTCAAATGAATCAATTTCAGAATCAACAACCAGGAGGTCAACATCAATATCAACAGAATCAGTCAAGAAGTCAGCAGCATAACCAGCAAAATCAGCCAAGATTCAACCACAACAGCAATCAAATGAACAACTTCAATAACAACAACAGTTACAATCCAAACTTCAACAACTTTCAGTCTCAGATGAACAATCAACAATAGAGTATGCAACAGAGTCAAGGATTTCAGCCTCAAATGAATCACAATCAAAACCTTCAAGTAACTCAAAATAGTCAAAACAACACTATTCCAACAAATCAAAATCAGATCAGAAATCAAGGAAATGTGGCTGTAACTACACAACATGAAGGAAGGTTTGATTGGAATAGTCATGAAGAGGATATTGCTGATGATATCAGGAAGGCAAATGTGGCATTCATGGCCATATTTGAGAAAGAACAGGGAACCTCCTCTCAGGTACACTCTGCTCCTACAGTTGATTTGAATGAACTTATTAGTGAACTAAAAACAAAAGTAGGCAAGCTGGAAGGTGAGTGTTTTAGAAAGCAAAGTATCATAAATGAGTATGAAGCAAGTGAAATGATTAGTGATGAAAAGATTAAGAGCCTTGAAGATGATTGCATGATCATCTACAGAACTCAAACCAGATACGTCACTGAGATTGATGGTCTAAAGAAGATGTTGGTTGAAGAAAAGGTGCAAAACACAAGACTAAAGGTTGAAACTGAATTTGTTAAGAATTTGGTCTCAACTGGCAACATATGTGGAATACTGAATCAAATGAAAGAACAGGATAAATACAAGACAGTTCCACCTCCATTCAACAACAACTTTATGCCAAAAGTTGACAAAGAGAAAAGAGATGCATACTTACAACAATTCAAAGGTGTCTTTCAAGACAGGGAAGAATTTGTTGATTTATACAAAAAGGTAGAAGTGAATGAAGATGGAGAGTTTGTGATTAAGGAAGAAGTGAAAATGGAAAAGTCAATTGGAGTTCAAGTCTCTGAGGATGACTTTGATTAAGATGAGTTGGATCAAGATGATCTGAGTGATTTGAGTGATCAAATTACTGAAAAGGAAATTCAAGCTGCTGAAAAAGGAAGAAAGTATAAAAAACCTGAATCTGTTGATAAACTTCCAAAGTATCCACCAGTCCCACCAAAATTAAAGAAACAAAATGATAACATTAAAAGGGAACATGTCTCTTTTGACATCTGTGAAAGGAGGAAGATAAACTACAATGCAGTCAGACCACCAAGCAAGACTGTATTGAATAGGATAAAGCAGAACAACAAGAAGAAGAAGGTGAATGAAAAGACTGATACAGAAAACTTTATCCCAGTTTATCCAATCTTTTCTAGTCATGAAGTGTTGGATGTTGGAGAAGTGGAGACAATGGAAGAATATGAGAAAAGACAGTCAAGGGTCAGAGAAGGCAGGGATGAAGAACCTTTGATTATGAAGAAGATTGTCTTTGTCAAAAGCAATGTTAAAAGACAAGACATCAAGATTGAGGAATTTGTTCCTTTTTCAATTGACTTTGATGGTTTGAAAAATCAAAAGACTTTAGGAGTCAATACACCTAAGCCAAGTGAAAGATTCAAGAAACCAAAAGAACATGAAGTCTTCAAAGGAAAGGTTTGGTGCAAAAGGTGTGATGAATATGGTCACCACACAAATTCATGCCATGAGAAATTCAAACTCAAACCATTTCATGTACCAGATGGAAAAATGTATGGTCAAGACTTTGTCCTGTACAAAGAGAAGTATGAAATGTATTTGGGAAAAGGAAATCTATGTGGAAAGAAGTCAAGAATCAAAGAGAATGCTGAAATCAAAGAAAAGAAACAAGTAACTGAGACTGTAGGAAGAAGTAAGTCACCACAGAAGCACAAGAAGATGACAAAGAAGAAAAATCAGTTATTGAAGATTAATCAAGACTTTGAATCAGTTAAGTCTGATGAGTCTCAAGAATCATCAAATAGTGAGAAGACAAGAAGGAAAGAAATTTATCAAAGGATAAAACCAAATGAACTGACTGGTGATGAGAAGTTCTTAATGAGACATGGATATGAACCACAAGGTTTTACTTGGAAACCTAAAACAGAATCTAAAATTGAAGGTGTGACTGATATAAGTGACTACTCAGAAACAAAGGACTATGTCTTGGAAGAGAATGTCACTGACTCAGTTGAGCCTCAATGTTCAGTTTCACTTTTCAAAACACCAAAAGAATGTGGCTATGAAACTGATCATTCTGATAATCTGGAAATCACTCATGCAGATTCTGAACCTACAACACTCACTTCCAAGGCTGCCACTAAAATTAACACTGATAAGTTGCAAGTTGATGAAGCTTGCACCTCATCACTTAACTAATCAAATTTCTCTTTGTGCTGGAACAGGCCACTCCATTGAATGATATATGGTATATGGATACTGGTTGTTCTAGGCACATGACTTGTGACAAGAGGTCACTTGTGAACTATGAAGAGAAATATGAAGGTCCTGGTGCTTTCGGGAGTGATGAAAATGGTGGAAAGATTGTGGGAAAAGGAATCTTGACAAATGGAAAGGTGTCATTTGATAATGTGTTTCATGTTGAGGGACTTCAATACAATCTTCTGAGCATATCACAGATGTGTGATAAAGGTTACAAAGTTAGTTTTGATGATTCTCATTGCTTCATCTTAAAACCTGAGTTTGTAATTCCACCTGAGATGATTATGATGATGGCACCCAGAAATGGCAACTTATATGAGTTAAATATGAAAGAAGCCATTTCAAGAGGTGGTGCATATTTTTTCTCCAAAGCCACTGAAAATGAATCAAAATTGTGGCATAAAAAATTGTGTCATGTAAACTTAAAGAACATGAATAGACTGGTAAAGGGTAAACATGTGATTGGTTTACCTACAAGAGAATTTAAGTTAGATGATCACTGTGACTCATGTCAAAAGGGAAAACAACTCAAGTCCACTCATAAGACAAAGCTCATCAATTCAATTGATCAACCACTTGAGTTACTTCACATGGATCTTTTTTGTCCTGTGAGTGTGCCAATTATTGGAAAGAAAAGATACTGTCTGGTGATCATTGATGACTATTCTAGATTTACTTGGGTCTATTTCCTAAGTACCAAGGATGGGTCTGCTGAGTTGATTATGGGTTGTGTTATAATGATTGAGAACAAGCTGAATAAGAAAGTCAAAATGATGAGAAGTGACAATGGTACAGAGTTCAAAAATGGAGTTATGGAAGAATTCTGCACAAAGAAAGGAATATTTCAACAATTTTCAACTCCTAGAACTCCTGAACAAAATGGTGTGGCAGAAAGAAGAAACGGAACTTTGATAGAAGCTGCCAGAACCATGATGACTGATGCAAATCTGCCCGTCACTTTTTGGGCTGAAGCAATCAATACAGCATGTTATGTTCAGAACAGGGTACTTGTAAACAAAAGGCATAACAAGACTCCATATGAAATTTTCAATAATAGAAAGCCTTACATCAAGTTTTTCAAGCCCTTTGGTTGCAAATGTTTTCTATTGAACACTAGAGATTATTTGAACAAGTTTCAAACTAAGTCACTAGATTGTTTATTTGTTGGATATTCTACTCACTCAAAGGCATACAGAGTTTATGTGAAAGATCACATGAGTGTGATAGAGTCATCTGACATCATTTTTAATGAAAATCAATTCAATACAGTCAGTGGTGCAACATGGCTGTTTGATCATGAAAAGTTAATCAAGTCATTCAAGATTTATTCTATAGACTTTGATGATTCATTCTACAAGACCAGTACACATGTTGAAGAGAACAAGAAGAAAGAACTGGACTTGGAAGAATTGTGGAAAAAGGTTGCAAGAAAAGAAAAGGAATATACTTTTGTGAAAAGCTCCTCAAGCAATGCCATTGAACAAGATGAGGAAGTAAACAATCAGGACATTTCAAATGTACAAAATGATCATGTTCAGAATGGGAGTGACACATGCAACCAATCAAATGAAGATGAGAATGCTTCCACAGCAAGATTTCAAGACTTGTTTCAAAGCTTGAATCTGGGAAACAATGGTACATCTACTTCAGGACAAACCAATGATGAAGCACCAGAGTTTCAGGATACAGAAGCTGATTTGAACATTGAAGAACCTGAACTTAATGAATCAAATCTTGACACAAATTTGTCTTCAAATATGATAATACAAACTCCTACTGTTGAAAAGAATCATCCTGCTGCAAAAATATCATTGGTGACTTGCATGAAAGAGTAACAAGGAGTCATTCTGAGATAGCAAACATCTGTCTGTACTCTTGCTTTCTATCCCAATTAGAACCAAAGAATATTGCTCAAGCATTAAAAGACAATAGTTGGGTAGAGGCTATGCAAGAGGAATTGGCCCAGTTTAGAGATTTAAATGTGTGGGATCTTGTAGACAAGCCACATGACAGATATGAAATTGGAACCAAATGGGTATTCAGAAACAAAAGGGATGAAAGGGGTTTGGTGATTAAGAACAAAGCAAGACTTTTAGCACTGGGATGTCTTCAAGAAGAAGAGATAGACTTTGAGGAAGTGTTTGCACTAGTTGCAAGACTGGAAGCCATAAGAATTTTCCTTGCATATGCTGCCTCAAAGAACATAAGAGTATTCCAGCTTGATGTTAAATCTGCATTCCTAAATGGAAAGGTTGATGAAGAAGTGTATGTAGCTCAGCTACCAGGTTTTGAGGATCCCATGTATCCAAACAGGGTGTATAAGTTAAACAAAGCCCTTTATGGATTGCATCAGGCTCCAAGAGCATGGTATGATGAGCTATCAACTCATTTACTTGAAAATGGTTTCACAAGGGGAGCCATTGACAAGACACTCTTCTACAAAAGAAAAAGGACAGATTTGCTGCTTTTACAAGTCTATGTTGATGATATCATCTTTGTATCTACAAATGAAATTATGTGTTTGGAGTTTGAAGGGGTGATGAAATCCAAGTATAGCATGAGTTCCATGGGTGAAATGAACTTCTTTTTGGGGCTGCAAGTTCAACAAAAGGATGAAGGGATCTTCATTCACCAAACTAAATATGTGCAGAACATTTTGAATAAGTTCAACTGTCATGATTACAAGACTGCTTCAACTCCAATGGACACCAAAGAAAATATGATAGCTGATGAAAAGGGGGAGTCAGTTGATGAGCATGAATACAGAGCCAAGATTGGATCTCTGATGTATCTGACTGCAACAAGACCAGATATCATGTTTGCTGTATGTGTGTGTGCTAGGTTCCAATCAAATCCAAAAGTCTCCCATATGAATGCTGTTAAAAGAATATTCAGATACTTGAAGGGAAGACTAGACTTAGGGATTTGTTATCCAAAGAACCATTCCTTTGATCTCATTGCATATACAGACAGTGATTATGATGGATGCAATATGAGTAGAAAGTCAACATCAGGGGGATGCCAGTTTTTGGAAGAAAGGCTAGTGTCATGGCAATGCAAGAAACAGACTACAGTATCAATCTCCACTGCAGAAGCTGAATATGTTGCTGCATCTGCCTGCTGTGCACAAGTTCTTTGGATTCAAAATCAGATGCTGGACTATGGTTTGAATTTTCTAAACACCCATATTCTGATTGATAATACTGCTGCATATTTTACTGTTAAGAATCCTGTGCAACATTCTAAGACTAAGCACATTGAGATCAGACATCACTTTATCAGAGATTGCAGTGAAAAAGGTCTGATTGAAATGCAAAGAGTTGATACAAGTGATAATTTGGCTGACTTATTCACCAAACCACTTAATAGAACTAGGTTCAACTTTCTTTTGAAAGCCCTGGGGATGATCAACTCTGATGAAATCTGATTAAGGATGTGTGCTTGGTTGGGTACCTCTATGTGCTACTTGAATATTTTAGAAGAGGTTACACTTGCTGAATATGTTGCTGAATATGTTACTGAGTATGTTAAATGTTATGTGACTTAACTGTTTCTATGTGTGTCTCTTTGTGATAACTGAGTATTTTATTAGAGATTACATGTATTGATTATGTTTCAACTAAATGTTAATTGAATATTTTTTTTTATGTCACTGTTTTGATGTTAACTGATAGGTGCTTGAGTAACTATCTGTGCAATTTGCTTGAAATTGATGGTAATTCTTGACTATCATGTTAACTGATCTGATGTTATGATAAGTAGTTTGATCTGTTTAGGTGAGATTGATTGCTTATCTGATGTCATGAGTAATCACATGTTTATGGTTACTTGAATATGTTCTTAATCTGATCTTCTGAAGTTGTTAAGATAGGATAGACATTGAATGTTAGTACGGTCTGTTTTTCTTGATGATGTTAAGAATGATTAAGATTTAAGTGTGTGATGCAACTGTTTGTGTCAAAATGTGTTTTATGTCAAAATTAAGTGATTCAATGAAATTTATAATGAATTTTGCATAAATACTATATTTTGGTCAAAACATGAGCAAGTTGATTAATGGTGTAGAGATATGATAAGATTATTCAGTTCAAGCTCTTAAGAAGCTTAAAAGAAGGATTTTTAAAGAAAAGTCTCAAGTAGTTGTTTTTGCAGAAATTAATGTCATTTGCCCAGTTTGAAGGACATATACTTGTGTATGTTTGGTCCTTAAATCTCTATAGATTCAAAGGATAGCCATTAACCTGAAAACTGAATGCATTTGGGGCAATTATGACTTGTTTCTTATTTCTTCACTGAAACTATGTCAATAACTCTGACTTTGATAGGACATATATTCACATGTATGTTTGGCCCTGTTGACCACTTTTGGTCAAAACAGGATAGCTATTAACCTGATAAGAAAGAGATATTGGGGTGATTGAATATTAAACTGTATTTTAATGAAAAATGATAGTACATTGACTGCTTAGCTGATCATATGGAATTAATAAGCTAAAAAGACCTTAGTATAGTCATTAACATGTATGGTTGCTTTCCCATGATGATGTAAAATCTAAGGTGATATAAACATAATGAATATGCTAATCTTTATGTGGAGATGCATAGTTGTTTTGCATGTATCAGGATAGATCTCTCTGAATGATATGGAAGAAAAGTGATTACCCAGTCATACACGAGCCTGTTGTTATTTGGTCAACCAAAATGAAACATTTTTTAAATATGACAAAGAACATGCTTTAAGAAAATTTGAGAAAATATCAAAAACAAGGGGAATAATGAATAAATCAACCAAAAGTTGATAAGTGTTTTAAATATTTTATCAAACAAGAGGGTTACAACAAGAACTACAAAGATGCTGGCAAAATCTGTCTCATCTTGAATGAAAGGCATGTTGCTAACTATAAGTCCAACGTTCAACCTCTATATATGTTTGAGTCTAAAAATACCAAAATACAATAAGTTCTGTCATACAAAAACTATTTTTGACCAAATACAGGAGGTTGGAGTCAAATTGGGGTGATCTGGGGAAAGCCAAATAAGCTTTGAGAAGAGATATGAGGCATCATAGCACAGTGTTGACCATTATTGCATTACGCTCAAACTGAACTTTAATCATATCACCAAAGAGATGAAAATCATGCTAAGTTTATACCTGCTGTTAACCTATCTAAGTTGTCATAATAATGCTGAGAGTGAAGTAATGAGATAGCTACTTAGTCAATATGATCCCATTCCTAAGATCTTTTCAGTTTATAAAAGAAATTGTTTTGAAATGAAATATAACTAAAATTTGATCTCTAAATGCACTATTTGCTCTTAAACTATATTCTGAAATGATACATAACTTAGAGATGTCTTTGACAAGTGGTTTAAGTCAAAAAGTGTTGCATTTTGCCTAAATTAGGTTGAATATGTAAGTTCGAGTAAGGTTTGATGCTTTATAACCTTCTCGAGCACAAACTGTTTGAATATGTATTTTCGGGTAAGGTTAATGAATTATAACCTTTCCGAGTACAAAACAGTTGATTATGTGTGAGTATGTAAGTTCGAGTAAGGTTTGATGCTTTATAACCTTCTCGAGCACAAACTGTTTGAATATGTATTTTCGGGTAAGGTTAATGAATCATAACCTTTCCGAGTACAAAACAGTTGATTATGTGTGAATATGTTGTTTCGGGTAAGGTTTGATAATTTTTAAACTTTCCGAGTAAGCTTAGTCATTTCTGACTAACTTTATGATTTTCGAGCATGCTTTGAAGTGTTTACACTTTACGGGTAGAGTACACTGTTACACTCATTTTACCGAGTAAGCTTGAAGTCTTGAGATGATTATGTGTTGTAATAGCTGTCTTTTAACAAGAAATTCTTGTTTCGAGCAAGCTATGCATGTTATATGCTAGTTTCGAGTAAGCTATGCATGTTATTGTAGGTTCCCTGGACGGATCACACGAGATATCCCGATATACACAGGTGCGGAATCCCTGTGTAGATCGTTACGGACGTAGAACACAAACACACGAACACAGTAATACGATACGAACAAACACACGTTATATTAATAACTCAACACGTGATATAATCACAGTTACAGACTCTCGACCTCACGTCACTTGACTCACTGATTTACACTTATAAACTACTAAGCCGTAACCTATATAAATACACGACAACTTCGCCTCAGGCGAAGTTGTCCATAACTTCGCTTGTTCAACAAGTTCGCCTAGGCGAACTTGTTAACAACTTCGCTTGGTTAACAAGTTCGCCTAGGCGAACTTGTCAACAACTTCGCTTTAAACAAACAAATACATAAACAATATTACAGACTCGATTACAGACACTAGACATATGAACTACTGACATTTATGCACCAACAGACTCCCCCTTGGCAGTAGCTTCATATCTTGATCTTTCAGCATCTGTCTTGTAATCCTGTATCTTCACGCGTGCACTCCTTCTCTAACACACACCGACACAACCCTTTGATATTTCCTTGCTTCATCCTTCCAAGCAAGAATATAAAAGATCTTTTTCTCGTTAAGCATCTTCAGATCAGCTTGCGATAAGTTAACAAGATGCATCGGATCGTAAACTCTAAGGATCTCTTGTTCATCCTCATCTTCCAACACTGCCTCCGCTGTCTCACAATCAACGAACCACCACTTTAGGTCTTTGAGCACATCCTTGGGCATAAGCTTCATCGGTACTTCTTTAAGGCACCGGATTGGTTTATACTTCATAACCATCCAAGGCTTTCCATCAGCTCTCAAACCTCTATCCTTGTCTTCAACAAGTTTCCCTTTCTGTGGTTTCAACAGCTCAAACTTCTTTTCCTTTATGCTCTCTTTCCATACGATTTTCCCTATGACTCTAGCCATATTATCATCACTTCGATTGATCAACCCCAATCTGGCTAAGTCTTTAACCTCACATTCAGGCAGTGTGTTTAACGATCTCAACATTCTTCTAAGGTACTGAATTCCATCATATCGTTTAATCACGAAGAGCCGCAACTGCTCATCATAAATCCAGCATATAATCCCTTTCTTTGCTTCAGCATAGCCCTTAATATTGTAACTCTTTTTGAACATTGTAGGGACTGCCAGTTTCTTCGTTTTGACGAACCATTGAGCGTATCCTTCCTTCCACCTCGGCTGCTCTTCCCATTCAGTATCTTCAACTGCCGTCTGATCACCTACATCGGCCTTCTCAACCTCTGGAATGTCATGTTCGACATTTTCCTCTACTATCTCTCCTTCCTCAATCTCATTCTCAATCTCAATCTGCTCACCGATCTTCTCAATCACATCACTCGGCAGCACATCTTCATCAAATAACACATCGTCACTGAACATATCATCGTCAAGTTCCTTCAACGCATCAATCACGTCATCATCAACCAACACCACATCATCACCACCAGAACCACCAGCCGCGTCGGCAGACTCCCCCTGAGCTGTGGAAGTATCAAGAGCTTGAGAAGTTCTTGGCAGCTCACCACCTGCATCTTTCGATGCATTGGGATCATCGTCTCGGTCATTTCTTCTTTTCGTCCTTAGCTCGTCGCCCTTACAGCTCATCTCCCCCTGAGATGCCAAGAACTCCTTCAAGGCATCTATAATTTTCCCATGCTCAACCAGGAGGGATGACTGTAGTTGATTTGCTTCTACTAGGCGTTGAATAGTCTTCGATTGCTCTGCCACGATCCGCTATAGTGAAGCTATTCTCTCTGAGTCTGACATAGGCGTAGGCGAGACATCAGAAGCAGGCGTAACCGCAGGTGGTACCATACCTGATAACCCTGCAGTAGTGACGACCGTTGACTCTACAAATCGTGCAGCAACCACCGACTGAGTAAGCGTTGGAGGTGGTAGAAACACAATCTCCGGAGTCGTCATCTGGATAGTAGTGGTAGATGGAATGCCAGCAGATGATGTAGCCACCACGGGAACATCCGCAGCGCTTGTATTTGTAACCTGTACAGAAGTAGGAACGATAGACATACCAGAGAGTGCAGCCGGAGCGAAACGTACCATCCTTTAAGTCTCTCCAGCTCCCATACCTGCACCTGTCCTTTCCCGTCTTGAACGTCTTATCAGCTTATGTATATCTTCTTCCTCTTCTGACTCATCATCATCCTCCGTTCTCTTTCTCTTCCCAAAAGTTCTCTCTCGAGACACCTTCAACCGTCTCTCCTCATCCATGATCTCATCCAAATATGAGTCAGCCATCGACGTAGCTGCTCTAGTAACACTCACACCCGAACCCTGTGCAGCAGAGACCTGCACCTCTTCCAGCGGATCAACTCGGTCCATATCAAAGTAATCTTGACCACCAAATACTTCATCAAGATCAATATTCTCCTCAGCCGTCACAACAGGCACAACAGATGCAGCTTGAGTTGCTCTTGCCTGTCGTGGTTGAGGATCTCTGAACTCGTCCCCACCAGCAGGAACATACTCTGGGTTGATTAAAAACTCAAACAGTGGAGTATGCCTTGGACGCCGCTCAGGATTGCTCCTCGCACTCGAAGTGCGGCATTGAGCGAAGATACGCTTGCTCACAGATTCCACGTATCTTATTGGTCGTCGCTGAGGTAGATTCGGAGCCACATGGTTCAATATCATCTGAATGAAACGTGGATACATAATGAACCGCTCCCGAGCCATCGCCCTTCTCTGTCTATCGATCTCGTAAAAGACCATCTGACTAAAACTATAGCGTTTATTGTAAGTCAGCGCAGTCATTGCGGACTGCATGGTCGCACCCATACCGTCAGTGCCCGCTTTCCTTCCTGACATGCAAACTATCATGACGTGCATAAGGAAGCGCCACTGATCAAGTAGAAAACCCTTCCGTCTCTGTGTATCGCCTAATGGACCAGAATAGCCCATTCGGAGAAACGCTCAATCACGAAACGGAGCCACAAACTCAGTTGGGTCGTCCCTCGTCTCTTCTCCAAACCGTAACGCCACCCGAATCTGTTCAGAATTGAACTGAACCTGTTGATTGTTCACAGTCGCTCGCATGACCGGGGGCTCAACACGACAATCGTATTCTACCGTCTGCCAAAAGTCTTCGATATTTGGTAAGGATATCGGCAGAGTGTTCGTGATAGCATGAAAAATCCTCGAGCGTATGAGGAAAGTAATAATCTCGCGGTAATCCTCAACGCCGCTCGCTTCCGGGTCAAGGGTGATGTACATATTGTGACCCGGGAAAAATTGCCGTTGGTTATCACCATCGTCTCCTCCTGCACCTCCAGCACCAGCTACTGCAGCCATATCTGCAACAAACGAACCAAGTTAGATAAATGTTAATGAATAACACAAGTTCGCTAGTTACCATGAGCGAAGTTGTGATAAACTCTGTATAGGCGAAGTTAAAGATGAGGCGAAGTTGGGAACAACTTAGCTTCAGCTTTAAGTTCGTCTAATTAATATTAAGTAAAAATGGTAACTTCGCCTCATTACAACATCGCCTCAGTCGAAGTTGAGCCTCAGGCGAAGTTACGGATAACTTCGCCGAAACCCTAAGTTCGCCTGAACTGAAACGAAAACAGTGAGGTTTGAATCAAACATCGGAAAATCTGGGATTTTGGTTAAGTTTGAAGATCAAGGACCCCGAAAAACATGGTTTTAAGGTTTTCTAGACGATTAGAATGGTTCTTAACGCGTAAACACAAGTTTTGAAAATCGGTTTTTAAATTCCGATGGTCCGAGGTTTCGAAATCGGTCCAAACGACCCCTGATTAGCATGAATGAACATGGAATATATGATAAATGGACATCTCGAACCTTGAATCTTAATGAAATCTGGGAAAAATAACTCGGAATCGAAATAAACAATAAGTTCGCCGGAAAATCAGTAAGTTCGCCAGAGAATAAGGATAAGTTCGCTGTTTTTGAAAAGTGATGAACAGTTTGACTCTTGAACATCCTTATATAGGGTCTGGGTTATACAGGCGAAGTTACGGATAACTTCGCCTAGGCGAAGTTATTCACAACTTCGCCTGTTTAACAACATCGCCTATATTTACAAAATCAAACCTTATAATTTGAACATTTTTCAATTAACTCTTTAAAACTTCCCTTTAAGAAATAAATGACATGATCAATTCTAAGTAACCAGTTGAAAAATCATAAAACTATCTAAGTACAAAAACTTAAAAAATTTAAAGTATAAGGGATCAAATTTCAGTCTAGTTAGGGACTACCACGTTTTAGAAAAGATCCGAACAGGAATCATACTAATTACGTGACTGTCACATAGATCCGTGTTTAGCTGTATTATGACATATAGAGACAGGTTGTAAGCAGGTATAACTTAAAGTGGTTTTCATCGTTTCTGTGATACGAGTTAGGTTCGATTAAGCCTCAAAATTTAAGTGGGCAACAACTCAGAGATGTTAATGCCTCCTATCTATTCTCAAAGCGTATTTGGCTTTCCCCAAGTCACCCCGAATTGACTTTGACCCATAGTGTCTGATTAAACTTATAAGTATTCTTGATCTGCTTCCCGTTCTTCTCTCTTACTCAATGATTGTGAAGTCTTGATTTTGTCATCTCTAATATGTTTCAATTAACTCCAAATATTTTTTATTTTTTATTTTTTTTAATTTTTTTTTTCGAATAAACATAGACTTCAAAGTAGAAATTAACTGCAAGTCCCGAATCTGGATCACTGCAGTATCTTGAGACGCTATCTTCACGGGAATCAGAACACTTACGGGCTCGTGTATGACTGGGTAATCACTTTTCTGCCTATCATTCGGAAAGATATATATGAAGACATGCAAAACTCTTAAGGATGTATCACATATACTGTTACGCACTTTACGTAAAATCAAGTAAATTCAAGTAAATTTAGTTTGTATCACATCTACTGTTACGCACCATTAAAAAATTACCATGACATACAATGACTGTTCTAAAGCCTTTTAAGCCTAATAACTTCACTAGTTAAGCACACAGAATCAGTATAACTATCATTTTCCAAGGTTGGATCAATTTTCTGTTAAACATAGCAAATGAACTTCTTACGAAGTAGTAGACTTGAAAAGTAATTTCATTTCCCAGAAAAATTTTGAATTTTATCACCCCGATCGATTCAAAGTCTTCAGGTAAACGGCTATCTCAAAGATCCAATGGATCAGCTGGACCGACCACATACTAGTATGTGTCATTCGAACTAATTATGATCGACTAATTTTCAGCGAAAGAATAAAAACTCATCATAACCGCCCCGGTCACTTTCAGTCATCTGGTTAATGGCTATCCTCATATTCTACAAGTAGAAATAAGGACCAAACATATCCTAAGACATGTCCTTCAAACTGAGGTAACCAACATAATTTTAAGCGATAGTGACGTATTTATTTATTTATTTATTTTTTTTTATAATCAAACATTAAAAACATGATTACTCGGGATTGATCATCCCATTCAGTTCAATAAGGTTTTGAAATCTGGATTTATCAAACGCTTTAGTATATAAATCAGCGAAATTATCAAGCGTATCCACCTTTTCAAGCACAATCAATTTCTTCTCAGCACAATCCCGTATAAAATGATGACGTATGTCAATATGTTTAGTTTTACTATGTTTCACGGGATTGTTAGTTACTGAGATAGCAGCTGTGTTATCAATGCAAATAGGAGTAAGTAAGAAATTCAGACCATAGTCGCGCAACTGTTGTTGAATCCAAAGAACCTGAGAGCAGCAGTTGGATGCTGCCATGTATTCTGCCTCACAGGTTGAAATTGCGACTGAAGTCTGCTTCTTGCATTGCCACGACACCAATCTGCCACCAAGAAACTAACATCCTCCAGTTGTTGACTTCCGACTCTGATTGCACCCTCCATAATCAGAATCTGTGTAGGCGACCAGCTCCAAGTCTCCTCCTCTCGGGTACCACAACCCCAGCTTCGGCTTGCCCTTGAGATACCGCAGTATCCTCTTTGCACCTTTCAAATGAGATTCTTTTGGATTTGCCTGAAAACGTGCACAAAGACAAACAACAAACATTATATCAGGCCTAGATGCAGTTAAGTACATTAAAGAACCTATTATTGCCCGATATTGAGTTGGGTCCACATCTGCATCACCGTCTAATTCAGCACCCAATTTGTGATTGACGCAGATTGGAGTATCATATGGAGAACTGTCCTCCATCTTGAAGCGCTTGAGCATATCATGAACATACTTTGTCTGATGAATGAACATCCCGTCCTTCTTCTGATCAACCTGCAATCCTAGAAAGAAAGTTAGTTCACCCATAGCACTCATTTCAAACCTTTTCTTCATGACGGCTTCAAACTCCTGACACATGGAGACTTTTGACGTAGCAAATATAATGTCATCCATGTAGACTTGTACCAGTAGGAAGTCGCTTCCATCTCTTTTGAAGAACAACGTGCTATCAATTTTCCCTCTTTCAAAACCATTCTCGAGCAAGTAATCCGATAAAGTTGAATACCAGGCACGAGGTGCCTGATGTAATCCATACAACGCCTTGCTCAACCTGTACACATGATCTGGAAAGTCTGGGTCAGGAAAACCTGGAGGTTGCTCAACATACACAACCTCATCAACTTTCCCATTCAAAAATGCACTCTTCACATCTAGCTGAAACACCTTCATCTTTTCATAAGCAGCAAACGCCAAAAACAATCTTATAATCAATCCCCTCTTGTTGATTAAAACCTTTAACGACTAGCCTCGCCTTGTTTCTTATAATAATCCCCTTATCATCTCTCTTGCACTTAAACACCCATTTTGTGCCTATCGCATGCACATTCTTTGGTTTTTCAACCAAAGTCCAAACTTCCATCTTCTCGAATTGAGCCAACTCTTCTTGCATGGCTTCTACCCACGAGCTGTCCTTTAAAGCCATTTGATAATTCTTCGGTTCAATCTGGCTTATAAAGCAGGTGTACAGGCATTCATTGATTATTCCTGTCTCCTTAATGTTTGTATAAACACAGGTGTGTTCATTCAAGCTACTTCTCGTTTGTACACCTGAGGACACATCACCAATCACATTATCCAAAGGGTGATCTTTATGAATTCTCGTGGTCGGAACAGAATCGACATGCAAATTATCTTCCAAATTAGAAGAGATCTCGTCAATGGTTGTTTCTGGCTGAGAGTGAAATGGATTGAAAAATTCTTCTTCAGTCGAGGCAGCAGGGGTACCAGTAGAGTTTGATGAGGAAGGTTGACATTTATCAATCAGCTGTCTTTGCAATAGATTTTCTTCCTCATCAAGTATCATCTTCGTCGCAACTCTTTCTTCTTCTTCAGAAATTTCCAAATCCGGTATGTTAAAAGACTTAAAAAGCTTAACATAGTCGAAAATCTCAGCAGGTCCATTGCTTGGTTTTGGCGGTTGGTAACTTGTGATGTCGGTGTTACACACCACCTCCACCTTGCAGGTCGAAGTATTGAAGACACGCCTGTTGGGAGTACCAACAACATAACCGACTAAGATTCCTTCATCGGCTACTTCGCCAAATTTAGAATTTGTCTTCAAGATCGAACAAGGGGACCCGAATGGTTCAAGACCACTCAAGTTGGGCTTCCTTCCATGCATAAGCTCGTAACACGTTTTACCAAGTCTCTTAACAGTTAACACTCTATTCAGAACATAGCAGGCTGTAGCAACTGCTTCAGCCCAGAACATCACAGGAAGCTTCGAATCTGCCAGCATAGTTCTGGCTCCTTCAATTAAAGTTCGGTTCTTCCTTTCAGCCACTCCATTCTGTTGCGGAGTATACGGAACGCTGTATTCGTGTTCAATTCCTTTCTGAAGACAGAAGATCTCCATCTCAAAATTCTTGAACTCCGTTCCATTGTCACTCCTGATGAACTTAACTGTTTTACCCATGACGTTCTCAACTTTGGTAATCAAATTCTTAACCATTTGAGCCGTCTCATCTTTCGATTTCAGAAAATATACCCACGAATATCGCGAGTAGTCATCAGTGATCACCAAGCAGTAAGAAGTACCTCCTAGACTTTTTGCATACACGGGACCGAAGAGATCCATGTGAAGCAGTTCTAGAGTACTGGCAATAGAGTTGACCTTCTTGGTGAGATGGGATTTCTTGTGTTGCTTTCCCTTCTTGCATGCTATACATTTGTCTTCAAAGTTAAAACTTTTCAAGGGAACGCCCATCACAAGTCCATTCCTGACAATGTGGTTCATCTTCCGAAGATGAATGTGCCCCATCCTCCTGTGCCACAGTTCGGATTCCGATTCGCTTGCTTTCGTCATTAAACATGATTCTTCCGTGGCCATTTCAGTAGACCTCATATCCATTACATAAGTGTTTGTATCACGTGGAGCTTTCATCACTATCCACTCGTCTGGTATCTGAAAACCAGGCTTCAACACGATCGCCTCATTCTTCGTGAAATGAACAGTGTACTCCTTATCACAAATCTGCGACACACTCAGCAGATTGTGCTTCAACTCTTTTACAAAGTTCACATTCTCAAGAGTCATTTTTCCATTGGACACCGTTCCTCTTCCAGTAATTCTACCTCCACTTTCACCGGCAAAGCTAACTCTCGCTCCTTGAACAGGTTTTAAGTCGTGCAACAAGTATTTGTTACCCATCATGTGCCGGGAACAGCCGCTATCTACAATCCAAAGACTGTGGGCAGCCCTGTTCAACTGTTCCTGCACAATAAAGCAAAGGATTAGAATCTAGGGACCCAAGACCAATTGGTCTTGGATCTATACATCCCGTACTTCTGCTTTCCAAAGTTAGCATCTGGATAATTCCTGTCAGTCCTATTAGTAAATCTCCTTGGAAATTGAGTGTGAGGCCTTCCAAACCTATGTGTATTGAAAGTATTATATCTTGCGGTTTGGTTATTAGCATTGTTAAACTGAGGTTTGTTTCTGTAAAACCTGAATTAGTTACATTTCGGAACTTTGAAGGGTTTTCATTTTTAGCAGTATTAAAATTACCATTAGGCTTATGCTCAGTTTTAATAGGCCTCACACCTCTGAATTTCGGCGTCAGAGGGCAATCTGCAACAAGATTTCCTAACTTATTACACCTAAAACAACACCTATGCTCCTTTTTCTTTTCAAATGTTGTTTTGGATGTCGAGGCTGTGTTACCGGCCGTTCGTCTCACATAAGGTGGGACGTACGGGTTGAGTGGAGTACTCTTTTTATAAGTTTTAACTTTTTCTCCGCCAGTGGGTAACACTACCTTCTCTTTTGTCTTACCCGATTCGGACAACTTATCCGAATCTGATGAGACTGGACTCATAACAGAAAATTTCACACTTGAAACAGGCGAACTCGTTTCGCCACTACTAACACTTGGTTCTTTACTCGTAACCTTAATTGGAACTGTCTGAGGAACTTCAAAATCAACAGATTTCTGAACACTAGGGTTAAAAGTGTAATTGTGGTTATAAGGTGGTGGAACCTCGTGATAACCAATTCCTCCCCTCTTCGTAGAGGTACCTTGATCACTAACAAGGTGATCAAGAATAGCTGAGGAATTTCTGAACTGCTCAAGTTTTCGGTTCAGTTCCACCACTTTCACCTGGTGGTCAGCAATCTGCTTTTCTCGTTCAGCAATCAGTTTAGTCTTTTCTTCTAAAACCTCATAACTTAGATCAATTACTTCAATTTTTTCAGCAAGTTTTGTTTTTAAGCTTTTAACATCTTTTTCACACGCTTTTATTTTAACTTTGTAACTGTTTTCTCTTGCTTTCATAAAGTGATGATCTTCTTTAAGAGTTTTAAATTCAGCATCTAAACGAACATACTGATCAGTTATGGTAGCAAGTTGCTCAGACAAGTTCTCACATTTAGTACAAATAGGTTTAGAACTTACCTCAGAGAGTTGATTCTTGTTATCTGCCATGAAAGTTTTTTCCTTACCAGTAGCTTTCTCTTCTCCGGTAATCTTCTCACATTCTTCATTCTCAACCTTAGCCATATTTGCCTGCTCACTAGTTTCATTCGAATGCAGGTTCCAGTTGTATTCACCTGCTTCTCTGGACATCATGGCATTGACTTCTTTACTACTCCCAGTGTGCTGTGCAGACCGGCCTAGACCACGTTCAACTCGCTCGTTTCTGCACTCTTTGGCAAAGTGCCCGTTTTGTTGACAGTTATAGCACCTCACCTTAGACTTGTCGAACCCTGGCCTGCCACCAACAAACTTTCTCCCCGTCTTTCTCATAAACTTCTTCACTCTCCCCACTATCATGGCCATCTGCCATTGTAAATCCATTTCCTCCAGATCATCAGCATCGATCTGGTCATAGTCTTCATCCAGCATCGCATGATCAACAACCTTTCCTTGAATATAGTTTTCATATGAAGCAATAAACGAAGCATAGAGGCCAAACTGCTCTTCAGCAGATTTGACGCTCATTGGCATCTTAGAGTAATTATTGCTTGAGGAACTTAAAGATCCACTAATCTTGCTTGCTGTCTGTTGAGTACCACTTGATCCACCGGCTACAAAGCAAACATCCCCATTTGAGTTTACTGACACATGCCCCTCCTGTGAAGACTTGGCACACGACTCGCCCTTCGAGTAGTAGGCGGCAGAATCAGTCTTTGAACTTGAATTGGAGTTTACTTTAGCACCGTACATGTCTGGATCTTGAACCTGATCCATAGATGTCTCTTTTCTGACCATATTAAGCTCAAAAGTTCTGAGCTTGTTGACAGTGGTTTCAAGATCATAAGTAGGGAATTCCTTGTCTTCCCTCATCAGCACAGTATACATCTCCCATTTTGGTGGGAGGGCATCGAGAAGCTTCTCAACTATTTCTTCTTCTCGGTATGAAATAGAAAAGTTACTCAATTCAGTCATTAGATGATAAAATCGAGTGATAATATCATCAAGAGATTCGTTCTTCAAGTACTTAAAGACTGAAAATTAAGTTTTGAGCAACTTTATCTTTGAAGCCCGAATACCTACATTCCCTTCAAATCTGTTCTCAAGAGCTTCCCAAAGCTCTCTAGCTGATGTATACTTTCTGAACGTATGGAGGATCTCCTGTGGAAGAGCCATTGTGATTGCAGCATTAGCCTTGCTTTCGGCTTCATACATCTTTTTCTCCTCCTCTTCCATTTTACTGTATTTCTTGATTTGGTCTCGACCCTCATACTCCATGACTGGTGGAATATATCCATCTTGGATGCATACCCACATTTTCGCATCCTGGTACTTAACGTATTGTATGAACCGATCCTTCCACGCGACAAAGTCGGTTCCCTTCAGCAACCTTGGGGCCTTTGTAGCTGACCCCGCTTCAACTTCCATCTTTACCAGCTCCGAAATGTTGATCGACGACATCCTTCTTGAAGACTAAGAAACCCGAAAAATTCTGAGTAGGCGAAGTTAAAAAAATTTCCTCTAAACAACACCGTAGGCGAAGTTAAGGATAACTTCGCTTAAGTAATAACTTCGCTGGATCTTTCTTAAATTCGCGTGACTGGGCGAAGTTGAGAATAACTTCGCTTAGGGTAAGCGAACTTAGAAAGTATGCGAACTTGAAGAAAAAAATCGCTGAGCTAGGCGAACTTGAGGAGAACTTCGCTGAGTTAGGCGAAGTTGAGGAGGTAGGCGAAGTTGTAAATAACTTCGCTTCTCCTTATATCTTCGCCGAAACCCTACGTATCCTGACGGCAACTTCGCCTGATGAACAGCAACTTCGCCTGACGAACTCAAACTTTCTGCAGATCTTAAAATCGGATTTTAACGAAGTTTTTGATGGGTTAAAGGCTTGAACACACTGGTAGGAGGCTAGAATGAGCAAAAACACCAAAAACTCGTCCCGTGAATAGTCGAAACGGGACAAATTCTACACCCGCGTGAATATCCCGAACCACACAATCGAGCAAAAGCTCTGATACTAATTGTAGGTTCCCTGGACGGATCACACGAGATATCCCGATATACACAGGTGCAGAATCCCTGTGTAGATCGTTACGGACGTAGAACACAAACACACGAACACACTAATACGATACGAACAAACACACGTTATATTAATAACTCAACACGTGATATAATCACAGTTACAGACTCTCGACCTCACGTCACTTGACTCACTGATTTACACTTATAAACTACTAAGCCGTAACCTATATAAATACACGACAACTTCGCCTCAGGCGAAGTTGTCCATAACTTCGCTTGTTCAACAAGTTCGCCTAGGCGAACTTGTTAACAACTTCGCTTGGTTAACAAGTTCGCCTAGGCGAACTTGTCAACAACTTCGCTTTAAACAAACAAATACATAAACAATATTACAGACTCGATTACAGACACTAGACATATGAACTACTGACATTTATGCACCAACAGTTATATGCTGATTGTGTTTCCAAGCAAACTTTGTGAACTTAAGTGAGTACACCGAGTAAGCTTTGTGTGAATATGTTGTTAGGAAAGGCTTGTTAATCTTTCCGGGCACGCTTAGATGTTACTGTTTAAGTTTGTCATTTTTCGGGTATGGTTTGATATGTTGAATTTCCTTGAGCAAGGGAATACCTGATGATTGAATGTGTTTTTCCTAGCAAGCTAAGTGCTAACATAGGATTTTCGGGCAAGCTCTATGAAATTTTAGACTGTTGCACACTTAAATGTTTATGCGTTCAATTTCATTCCGAGCATGCTCTGTGAAATATGTGTTCACGATTCTTTTGAAATTACAAGTGTTTTCGGGCAAACTTTGTTTTCCGAGCACACTTTATATTTCGGGTACACTTGTGTTCCTTCAATATACTTGGTAATTTTCAAAAATTTAACTTTCCGAGTACACTGTCTGCTAGAATTTCTTTTCGAGCACACTTAGTACTATATGAAAGTTATTCGGGTATACTTTGCATAAGATTGTTGTCCGAGCACACTTTACATTTGAAAGAGTGCTCGAGCACACTATGTGTACAAGCATACTTGAATGAATGCGTTGATTGAATATGTAAGTTGGTATGATGAAATTGTTTAGATTCATACTTGAATGAATGCGTTGATTGAATATGTAAGTTGGTATGATGAAATTGTTTAGATTCATACTTGAATGAATACGTTGATTGAATATGATAGTTAGTATGATAAAATTGATTATGATTCTTATTAGGGTTCAGGCTAGATAAGTTTTAATTTGAATTTGAAAAATCTTTGTGAGGATCTTAATTGATTCTTTGTAAGAACGTTTATTTGATAACTATATTTGATTATTTGCCTTGTGATTAATTTCTCAAGAAATCAACTATTTCGGGTAAGCTTTCTTCAAACTTTGTATATTCCAAATTGAAAATTTGTGGGAGTAAAGTTTGACCGAGTAAGGTTTGTTAGTGGAAGTAGACCGAGTAGACTTTGGATATATTAAGCTTTCGAGTAAGGTCTTATGATCTTAAATGAAATTAAATGTTTTTAATATATCAAGTGGATAATGTTACTGGTTGACAGCTAATAATTCACAAAATGACAAAAAGCATTTAAAACTCACTTTCAAAAAAATATAAAAGAGGGAGTAAGGCAAATTTTTCAACATTATTTCCTCTCTCTCTTTCCACTGCAAATCTGATATCACAAAGCAAACCATTCTTGAAATAGATAAGAGATTTATGAGATAAAAGACAAAACACTTTTACAATCTCTCACATTATCTGACATGCTGAAGAAAAGTAGACCTTTATTCATAACTCTTTTCTGATAAAGCTACAGATATGTACCTTACGTTTGACTTAACTCTCATGAAATGAAGACCTGCATATGCTATTCAAAATTCAAACTTCACACTTAAAGTGTAACTCACATTTGTGTTTCTGTGCAGATTTCAATATTATTCAAGACAACGGTTTGAATTGAAATGATATTTATATTTTCATTTTTATTTTCATTTTATTTTATTTTGAGATCTAACTGATAATTGTGTGTTCTTGGATATAACAGAAAATCAGCAATAGATCCAACTCCAAGTAATTCCAATTCCTACAAACATCATCTTTCTGAAGAACTGAAGAAAGCATTGGAACGAGTTCAAACCCTATTCTCTGAGGTTGAGAAGATCTCAGCTGCCCCAAAACAGGGGGAGAAAGTACTGAATCAGGGGGAGAATTCGCTGAAGCTTTTCTCAATTTATGAAAAGGACAGCTCAGATGATGAAGCTGACAATGTTCCAGAAAATGAAAGGAAGGATCATGAGGAAAGAAGGAAATTGAAAGGAAAAGAAATTGCACAAGAGGATGTTGAAATTAAGACAATGGACTTTGAAATGAATACAATGGAGTCTGAAATGAATGAATATGAATCAGAAGCCAAAAGAGTCTATGAGCAAAGATTGACAGAAATTCATGACAGAGAATTTCTGAGTCAAACATTGTCTGATAAAGACCTTGAAAAACAAGAAAACTTGTTGAAAATGTTTGAAGATAAGAGAAAGCTGAGAGATGAAGTGAAGAATAATCAGAAAGAAGTCCCACAAGAAGTAATTGACAACTGCTTAAATGATAAAGAAATTCCAAATGGTGTACTAGTATCTCTACTCAAGTTGATTAAGCAAGAAGAGCTAGAGACAGAAGTGAAAGAGAAACTGGATGCTGTTATTGATAAAATTTAAAACACACTGAGTGAAGAAAAGATTGTTCAAGACAATGAAGTGAAAGATTTGAAATTGAGAGATGATTTGGAACAAGAAATGGAAATTCAAAAATTTTTTAGCAGGTATGGTGGTAAACCAAAATTTTTGGTTAAAAGTGGAATTCCTTTTGATCATGTAAAAGCAATGACAAGAAAAGGGATTTTGAGCAACTTCAAGAAAATGAAAAGACAGCAACTGAACATGAAGAAGGGAACCGCTCAATCTCTGGTTGGAAACAACAAAGGAATATCCAAAAGGATGGTTGATCTGTCAAGGATGACATTGAAGGGGAAGTTCAAAATAGAGGAATTCTTCAAACAGACAACATCCTTGCTTTCAAAACAGAACAAAACAAAGAAAAGGAAGATATCTGTGGCTACTCAGGAAAAACCAATGCAGATGCACTTGAAGATGGATAAAACCCCTGACAAGGTTGTTGTAAAAGGCAAAAATCCTTCTGTCAACCACAATACCAAGTGGAATATTCTGTGATTCCAGGACTGAACATCTGAATGTTATGATGGAAAATGGAGAGATTGTGAAGATCTTCTCTAAAATTGACTTCAGAAAATTCAATCTATGGCAATTGAATGTGCTTGCAGCACTGTATCTCTCTGATTCCAAGGAAAGGCAAAGGCCTACAAGTGGTATGCAATCAGAGTTGCTGGGATTCTTGAGAGAGCAGGAAAAATTAGACTTTCCATGCCTAAATAAGCACCTTTGGGTAGATTGAAGAATTTTTATCTTAGGTTTTGCTTTGAAATGTCTACAGACAACTTTTGCTTATGTAATTTTGCTTTTGTAATTTGATTATGAAATTTAACTTTTAATTTGATGTGTATTTTACTAAGTGTAAGTAACCATAGAGTGTTTTGGGTCAGCTGAGGTGTTCCAATCTAGGGGGAGATTGTTGGGTAAAAAGTTTGACCCAAATGAGGAGATTTGACCTAAACGAAGAATATGGAAGATTGGAATCTTCTCAACCTCCTGAAAAACTGCTAAGTATTGAATCCGAGCACACCTTGGAACTCCGAGCAAGCTTTTACTTAGCCGAGTACGAGATTTTGCCTTCCGGGCAAGGTTTACTTCAAATAGTCTTCTTAAGTGGATATCCGAGCAAGGTATGCTTTTTAGTGATTTCCCGAGTAAGGATCATTGATTTGGCATATCCGAGCAAGGTTCACTTTGTCAAGCAGGGTTGTTCTTCAAGACCAAGTATTTTACTCTTCCGAGTAAGGTATGGTCAACCAAGTCCAAGAAGCCAAGTAATTGGAAGACCGGGCAAGGTATTCTTTAATAATTATGGTCCGAGTATACTTGATGAGTTAATAGAATATCTCTAAGTTATTTCGAGTAAGGTTCTGCTCAAGTAAGGTATGTACTCCCGAGTACGCCTTATCAATAAATTGTTCAACTGACAATGAGCCGAACAGGACCATAGAAGAACAAGGTTACTCGTAAGGATTTGTCGGGCAAAGTTTGATAAGTCCAAGAAGATTGAAGTCTACTTGGTGAATATTTTACTTGGTAAAATATTCTTTAAGTAAAGTGTACCCGGAAACTGATTCCGAGTACACTACTATGTTTACCAATTCTGAAGGAAGGCCGAGTACACTGCGTACTCGGAGACTGAAGATTAATGAAAAGCCTACCCGGAAGATTTGTTTTACACTTAGTTTTATTTTTGAATATGTAATTTGAATATGTATTATCGGATAGGGTTTCTAGAAGGAATGACAGCTGTCCTAGGTTGGCAGGCCTATAAATAGAATATTCAGGGCACGCCGCCAAAGAGAGGCAGATGGACACATGATACGGATAAGACCGACACATTAATTGAGAATATTTTGTGTGTAACGGCTGTCCTAGGATTCCTTATAAAACCCTAAATCAATTACCCCGTTTGTATGATGAACATTATATAAATATAAATCTTTTGAGTGAATCCTGTGTGTGCCTTCTATTTTTGAATATTCATTGCAACCGTATGTTTGTTATTGATTCCGCCTTTAACAAACGGTCATCTTTCTAAATATAGTAACCCGTCATTAACTCTCTTGTCAACACGATTAATTTTGTGTGAGTTATGACATGATTGATTAAGATCCGAGCCGAATCGACCATATTAAAGGAACCTGACAATTAATCTTATGCCTTATTCATTATTTGAGAAGTTGGAGTTGGGTGAACTTGCACCGACTCGTATGTCGTTGTCGTTGGCGGATCGGTCAGTTAAGTATCCGCGAGGTATTATTGAAAATTTATTAGTTAAATGTTGACAAGTTTGAATTTTTCTCGGTTGATTTTGTGGTACTTGTCATGGAAACCGGCGAGAAGGTTCCCATTATTCTTGGTCGGCCGTTTTTGAGAACGGCTAAAGCTCTTATTGATGTTTATGAGGGGCGAATCACACTTCGGGTGGGTGATGAGAATGTTACTTATGATATTGAAAAATCGATGAAGCACCGGGATGATAGTGACGATGTTAGCGGTCCGAGCCATTCGGTATATTTTCTAAATTCTTTTATTCCGGGTTTTGATAAATGTCTTGATTATATTTGTGGAACCGATTTGGTTGGGATGGATGAGGAAAACGAGTTGACGGAAATTATGGAGGATGATGAGGAAGACGTGGTAGATGATGTTTCGTGTTCGGCGGAGATCATGGAGGTTAGTGTGATTATTTGTGAAAAAGAGGCTGAAAAACCCGCTCCGTTGGAATTAAAGGTACTTCCGTCACATTTAGAGTATGCGTATCTTGAAAAGGGCTCGGATTTGCCTGTTATTGTTTCGTCTAAGTTGAGTGAGGAAGAAAAGTCAAAGTTGATAGAAGTGTTGAAGATGAATAAAGGGGCGATTGCATGGAGACTTTCGGATATTCAAGGTATTAGCCCCGCTTATTATACCCACCGGATTTTGATGGAAGATGAATATAAACCGGTGGTTCATCCCCAAAGGCGTTTAAATCCAAATATGCAAGAAGTTATCAAGAAAGAGGTGCTTAAGTTGTTGGATGCCGGAGTGATTTTTCCGATTTCGGATTCTCCATGGGTAAGTCCAACTAAAGTTGTTCCGAAGAAAGGGGGATGACGGTTGTCATGAACGAGAAAAATGAACTTATCCCTTCGTGTACGGTTACCGGTTGGCGGGTTTGTATTGACTACCGGAGGTTAAATGATGCTACTCGAAAAGACCACTTCCTGTTGCCGTTTATTGATCAAATGTTGGAGCGTCTCGTGGGTCAACAGTTTTATTGTTTTCTTGACGGTTTTTTAGGTTATTTTCAGATTCCCATTGCACCGGAAAACCAAGAGAAGACAACTTTTACATGTCCGTATGGTACATATGTGTATCGTCGCATGCCGTTTAGGTTGTGTAATGCTCCGGCTACCTTTCAGCGTTTTATGGTGGCAATTTTTCAAGACATGATAGAGACGTCCATGGAGGTTTTTATGGATGATTTTTCGGTGTACGGTAATTCTTTCGATCATTGTTTAGTTAATCTTGAGAAAATGTTGAAGAGGTGTATCGAGACGAAGTTGATGTTGAATTGGGAAAAGTGTCACTTTATGGTGACGGAAGGGATAGTTTTGGGTCACAAAATTTCAAGGGATGGTATAGAGGTGGATCGGGCGAAGATTGACACGATTAGTAGGCTTCCTCCACCGACAAATGTTAAGGCTATAAGAAATTTTCTCGGTCATGCGGGTTTCTACCGGCGGTTTATTAAAGACTTTTCAAAAATTACCCGCTCGATGACCCGTTTATTAGAGAAAGATGTCCCGTTTGTGTTCGATGAAGATTTTTTGAAGGCGTTCAAGTTTCTGAAAGATCAACTCGTAAGTGCTCCTATTCTCGTATCACCGGATTGGAATTTACCGTTTGAGCTCATGTGTGATGCGAGCGATTATGCGGTTGGAGCAGTTTTGGGGAAAAGGCGTGACAAACATTTTCATCCTATTTATTATGCGAGCAAGACGTTGAATGATACCCAAGAAAACTACACCACCACCGAGAAGGAACTTTTAGCCGTTGTATTTGCATTTGACAAGTTCCGGTCTTATCTCGTACTTTCTAAGACCACCGTTTTTACCGATCATGCAGCTTTGCGTTTTCTCTTTCACAAGAAAGACGCGAAGCCCCGTCTCATACGGTGGATTCTTTTACTTTCCGAGTTTGATATAGAGATTAAAGATAATAAGGGGGCGGAAAACGTGGCGGCAGATGATCCTTCTCGTCTAGAAGATCCGAAGAGAGAAGAGATTCGCGAAGAAGAAATTGGTGATAGATTCCCGCACGAGTTGATTGATTTTTTTACGGCCGAAAAGCAAGGTTTTCCATGGTTCACCGATTTTGCTAATTTTTTTGTCTACGGGCCTTGTGTTGAAAGGGATGACTACTCAACAAAAGAAGAAATTTTTCCGAGATGTCAATCGGTATGTTTGGGATGATCCTTATCTCTTCAAGATTGGTGGTAACCGAATTCTTAGAAGATGTGTGTCGAAAGAAGAAGGGTTGAATATTCTAAAGCATGTTCATGAAGGTTTAACGGGTGGTCATCATGGAGCGCATGCCATGGCTAAAAAGGTTTTTGATAGTGGTTTTATTGGCCATCGGTTGTAAAAGACGCGGTGGAATTTGTTAAAACGTGTGACGCTTGTCAACACACCGGAAATATTTCATCTAAAAAAGAGATGCCTCAAAACCCCATACAAACTCTTGAAATTTTTGATGTTTGGGGCATCGATTTTATGGGACCGTTTCCCGCTTCCGGTGGTCACAAGTATATTTTAGTGGCGATAGATTATGTTTCCAAGTGGGTTGAAGCACAAGCATTAGCCACGAATGATACTCGAGTTGTCGTGAAGTTTTTAAAGAAGTTGTTTACTCGATTCGGAACTCCACGGCCGATTATTAGTGATCGAGGTACTCATTTTTGTAATTTCGTCATGGAGAAAGCATTGGCTCGTTATGGAGTCACTCATCCCACCTCTACTGCTTACCATCCTCAAACGAATGGTCAAGTAGAGAATGCTAATTGAGGGGTGAAGAGAATCTTGGAGAAGACAGTTGGGATTAGTCGGAAAGATTGGTCGGAGAAATTGGATGACGCGTTGTGGGCATTTAGAACCGCGTATAAGACACCGTTGGGTACTACACCGTTTAAGTTAGTTTACGATAAAGCGTGTCATATCCCCGTTGAATTGGAACATCGAGCGTTTTGGGCATTGAAGACGGTAAATGTTGACCTTACCGAGGCCGCAAGGAAAAGGTATTTTCAAATTCATGAGTTAGAGGAACTTCGTGATGCGGCGTGTTCTCAATCGTTGGATATCAAGGAAAAGACGAAAGTTTTGCACGATCGACGTTTAAAGGGAGGTAAAGACTTCAAGAAAGGTGATAAAGTATTGTTATATAATTCTCGTTTGAAGTTATTTGCAGGTAAGTTGAGATCCAAGTGGACGGGACCCTATTTGGTGAAGGAAGTATTTTCGTATGGAGTGGTGGAGTTAGAGAATCCGAACAATGGAACTTCATGGAAAGTGAACGGTCATCGTCTAAAGCATTATCTTGGAGGGCCGGAGGATTCAACCGAGGTGGAGGAAACTCCCCTCGATCCATCAAATTAAATCATCGGCGGGTTCTTGAGTGAAAACTCAAGTGTAGAGTTTGTATAATTCACTGTACTTTATTTTCGTTTCTTTGAGTCACTAACTTACGTTTTTGTAGTTTGTTTGCGTCGTCGAGTCATTGCAAGAGATCATCACCAACTAAACGAGAGGTTTTAAGAGGTTTCGAAAGATGCCAGTTAAGTTTTGCACGTAAAATTAACATACAATAGGCATAAGAATGAGTGGGTAATCCTCTATAATTTTTCTAAGGCAAAATGAGGTCCCAAACTTAAAAACTTTCTGTTAAGGAAGCCCGTCGCGCGCGCGACGGGGTTTTCTCTTCCTCTCCACGCACGCCAAGCCAAACAACAAATAAAAAAAATGCCCAGCGCTGCTTAGGCGTCCCGCGAAGGGGTCCTCCGCGTGGCGCGGCGCCCCCAAACCCATAGTTCCGAAAATTTTTTTTCAAACCAAGAAAACGTGGCTACAGCGCTGCCTAGACGGCCCGCGAAGGGGTTCTCCACGCGGCACGGCGCCCCCAACACCCCTATTTCGAATTTTTTTTACCTTTTAAACCATATTATGCCAAATTTCTTCATCTTTTCAAACTCACCTCTCTCCCCTAAGAACCCTAAGAAGAAATTCATCAAATTTCCACCATAACCCATCAATTTTTCACCATTAATCCATCAAATTAATCCTCTTAATCATTATCATATCATCCTAACATCATAACCCACCATTACTTTCACCTAGAAACTCACTAAATCTCTTACTTGCACACACTTTATTTCTTCAATTTTTTCAAGTTTATCCGGGTTTACACTTCACTAAGGTAGGATTTCTTGTAATTTTTGTACATTATTAGTGTTAGTTTTGTCTTAGATTTTACAAACTTTGTTGTCGGGTTTTGTTCAAGTTAGTTGTTAGGTTCGTTGTTGGGTGCGGTTTGATGGACTGGCAGTTTCATTCACATGTTGGGTGCGGATGGTTGGGCTGGAATATGTTTAAACTTTGTTTGTGGTTGCGGTCGGGTTGTCGGTTTGGGGTTTAAACGGGTTATTTAGTGATGGATTTTGGTTTGAGATGATGCACTTTATTGTTTTAGTGGTTAAAAACGAGCCGGAAAATAAAATTTTTATGCAATATATATTTTTACCAAATTGTGGTTTTTCGCTCGTTTTTGACTCAATTTTGCGGGGTTTTGGCACTTGGGTTTAATTGGGACAATTAAAGTGCCGGGAGGAGGTGATGTTTGTTGAGTCGGTATGAATGTTTTCGTATTTTTAAGCTAGTAAAAGTCTATAACAAGTTAGTTAACATTAGCTTTTAAGTAAAAAATATAAACCTCTCGCACTTACTTGTTTTTCATCTAAATGAGTCGGTTTAAAATGTTTTTGTAACGCAAACTTCCAAAGTTTATTTTATTTTCAGTTTAAATTTTTTTTTTTAAATCCGAAAATTAAAAAATATATTGGTTGTATTCTTTTTAGTTTATTTACTTACTACCATGTTTGTTTGCTTGTTTAAATATGTGTAGATGTCAAAAGAAGCGGGGAAGCGGAAACAAGGTCCGACCGCGCGAGCACGAGGCGATCCGGAACCGGTTATCTTCATGGATCCGAGGGCTCGGGTGATCGAGTATCAACCCGAACAGATTGTGTTTCGAAAAGTTGACAACCTTAAGAAAAGTTCATTGCTTAAGTTTGATGTTGATTCGCCCGAGTATGATCAATTATGTAAGTTAGTTAACTCGGATCTCCTCACGTTCAAGACGGTAAATTGGGATTTAGTGGGTTCGATTGGTCAAAAAGAGCGCATTGAAGAGTTATTGGGCCCGAAGTTTAGGGCGATGTTAGAATTAAACGAACCACAGTACCACGAGCTTACACTAGAGTTTCTTAGCACGTTTAAATACAAAGATGGTAATTTTTCTCAGTCAGACGCGGTGTCGTTTTCTTTGGGACGACAATTGCACAATATGACTATCGCACAGTTCGCTATAGCAAGTGGTTTTTATACGGATGCGGAGTTGAGAGAACCGGGGTTTGTTACGGGTATTCAAGGTGCGTTTTTGAATAAGCACGATGTGAGTTACTGTTCGGGCGAGTTGACAACTTTTTGGAACAAAATTTCTATTTACTCGTATTCGGGAACGAATGTGGCGTCGGATATTCGAGATCCCGTGCTTCGGTTTATCCACCGGGTTTTGGCTAATACTTTGATTGGTCGCGGTTCGGGCGACAATAAAGTAATTTGGTTGGATATTTTTTGTTTGATGGCTATGGTTGATAAGGTTCCGATAAACTACGCGAGTCTTTTGGCGTGGTCGTTTCATCGGAAGAGACGTGGGAGAACAAAAACTAGGTCAAAGTTGGATATGGTCCCGTACATTACACGGATTGCTAGATATTTGGGCGTGTTTGGTAGGTTTAAACCGGAAATTTTGACAGAGGGACCGGTTAGAGAGTTTTTGGAGGTTAAGGATTTGAGGAATGCTCAGATTTTGAAAGCTACCAATCCGTTAGAGTGGGAGGATGTCAAGATGGGCCAATAGATTCAAGCGCCGGCGAGGACCGTGGCTGCTGCTGCTGCTATGCGAGCCGGTTTACCGTCCCGTCACCAGAGGCCGCTTCACAGATCAGAGAGACCGGGTAATCAGTTTCCGGTCGGAGAACCTCGCCCCGAGGAAATTACTTTGGATTCGTTATATGACCGGATGGAGTCCGGTTTTGATCAGATCAGGGGTTATGTGACCGAGAGCCGAGATGAGTTGAGAGAGTTGATTTTGGCGAACTGGAGGAGACAGGATGAGCACATGAGGCATATGATGAGTGCGATGAGGATCGATTTGCCTGCTTCTTTTCGACAGCCGGGCGATGCGGGTCCGAGCTGTTCGGGCGCTCTGGGTGGTTCGGGTTATGGTCATGGAGTACCTTTTTATAGGACGGGTGATTCGGAATTGGATAATGCTGAGCCATACTATTCTTGAGTCGGAGTCAGAGGAGGAAGAAGACGAGGATTGAGTTGACGAGCTAGCATGGGAGTTTATGTTTTTTATTTTTTTATGATGTTTTTATCTTTTATTTGGTCTGTACTGAGATATTATTTTAGACTTTTTGGTTGGGTTCGGGTTGGGAGTTGGTGAACATTTGGAACCTATAAGTAACCTTTATTTTGAGATTTTATGTTTGATGTTACTTAGGTATGTTGAGAGGAGAGGTCGTGTCCATTCAGAAAGAGAGCGTGAGTTACCATTTCATGTTGAGCGGTCGGTGAGGAGAGCACCCATGGAATTAGACTGGCACTTTGACAGTCTCGCATACTACCAGCTAAATCTTTTCCATTGTACTTTGTTTTTATATTTTTATGTTTTTATTTTTACGTTCTTGTTTTTTATTTTTAGGTTTTTGCTTTTTAATTTCATAATTTTTAGCCTTTGTTTTTAATTTTTCGAGTCGTATTTTCCGTGCCCGCATTGAGGACAATGCAAAATTTAAGTGTGGAGATGGGATACATGTGTTTTAACTAATTTTTAGTTTTGTTTTCGTTTTTGTACTTGAGTTTTTAATGATTTAAATAAAATAAAAAAATTAAAAAAAATAAAAATAAAAATGCTTTAAAAAAATGTCCCTTGAGTCTAGTTTTTGTTACGTGAAAGTGAGAGATGATGATATTTATCGGAAATTGGTTTTTCAAACTACTAATAATATGAGATAAATAAAAGAAAACGCACTTAACTTGGGATGTGTCGGTAGGCTCAGCCTTGAAAATGAAAGGGCAAATTAGATAAAATGGGTCGGAAATCTCTTGTGGGTAAAACGTTTTGTCCGTAGAAAATAGGTAATGAAAAGTCGGGCCATACTCAAGCCTCAATTGTTAATATGAAAAGTGAAAAAATCATAAAGTTTGAAAAGTTTTAAAAAAAATTGAATAAGTTATCATATGATGCTTGGGTAGGTTTAACGTTAGAATATGCCGTTTAGCCTGTTATATAAATCTTAAACTGCTAGTTTTAGTGTTTTACACATCATTGGCGTATGGTTTTATAACCTTAAATCTTGTATTGATGGGATGCCCTGGGTCCAGAGACCATGGGTCTGTATGCCGAATATTCATCTGGGTATTCACAATTCCAAATAGGGTTGTGAATATTTAAAATAAAGCCAAAAAGAGCAATCCCGTAGATTTCTGCCACTTAAGTCTTTAACATGATCACAAAAAGTACAAAGTACAAATACATTACAGACTTGATCATCCACGCTGTTAGCCATGTGGGGTCCCCTTGCTCGCGTCCCATTATGAAACGGATCACAAGGGACACACCACATGTAAGCCCTACAGATGAAATTTTGCATACTCACCTATGGTAATAGTTCGGTGTATTGCTTGATAACGGGGGTATGTCATGTTATGGGGAACACTAGCTTTGAATTAATTGAATCTTAATAATATCTAATGGCTGCTTGGTAGACTTTGATGCTTAAGCTTAGGTGGATAAACAATACCCTTGATCGTCTTAACTATTCATAAAAAAATAGAGCAACAAAAGTTTTAAATCTGCTAATTTTGAGGTTTAAGTCAAGTTGGGGTGGTCTGGTCCGGTAAAAGCTGAAAATAAGTGGGTCTTAATTGTGTAAACAACTGAGTAAAAAATTGTCGGATTTTCTTTGTCCCGGTAAAGATTAAGGCATGGGTTTAAGTGGACAACAATATCGGTGATCGCGGTTTTTGCGTTTTTCTGAGCTTTAAAAATTAACCTATATGTTTGTTAGACTGTAATTTTCCGATTCTGATCCAACCGCATCAAACTTTTTCAGGGACGAAAAAAGAATAAGTGTGGGGATATTTGATATAATGCTAAATATATATGTTTCCCTTGTTTATTTTATTTAATATTTTAATAGTTTTTATTCGTTTTTAGTAAAGATTTATATACTACTAACGTTTTTATGTTTCGTAGGTTCCGAGATTTGATCGTGATTAAAAAGGGCGAAAAACGAGCTAAAACGAGCAGAAAAGGAGATCCGGAACGTGTCAGGAAGAACAAGAACAGAGAACCGGTCATACCGGGCCGGTCTAAGCGCCCCCCATAGAGAAGCACGCCGCGCCGCGCAAAGGGGGAAGGCCAAAGTCCCTCCGCGCGGCGCCTAGGCACTACTGGGCTGGATTAAGTTCGTTTTCGCTTAATGTTGGGCCTTGTTTTGGTTATTTACACACATTTAACTTAAACCTGACATAAAAAAACCCCTTGGCCAATTTTGGGAGACTTTGGAACCATTTTTCGCATTTGTTGGTGATTTTGAAGGCGAGAGAACATCCGGTGAAGAGCTACACGTTTACGTTCAAGTTTACGGGTTTTATCATCTTCGATTCCCCGTTTCTTATACTTTCACCATGTTTTCGTTATTATTTGTTTTGTTTGATTTAGATTTTAATATGCTAGGCTAAATCCATAGACTGCCTAGGTCGTGATGAACCTTAGTTCGGTTTGATTTTATTTGGATGATTTTATGTTCTAAGTAAACTGTTAAGTTTGATTTAGTTGATGCGTATGATTGCTTGGTTTTGTTTACTTGAATTTATTGTTTCACATTGCCCTTGTTGATTGTTTCATAGGATAGGGTTTTGTTAGGTCATTTACTTTGTTTTCTTGACTAGTTTGTGATTAATATCGATTAAAATCATAGAAACATAAAATCAATTAAACAAATAAAAGTGAGCTGCTAGTCTAAAAAGCTGTAAAGTTATAGGCTATTGATAGATCTTTGCTTGTCAGGATTGCTAGATTTAGTTCTTCGTATGGAATCCGTCTAGGTTTGATTGTCAGCTTAGTCTATTAAATTAATTGAGTTTGCTTTGCTATCTTTTGGATTCCGCGCTGTAAGGTAAGTTTTCGCCATAAAAAATACTTAGACATAAGCGATTAAATAACCGTAAGGAGGTTTAATATAAAACTGGTGAGTCTTAAAACTTGTTAGAAATCTATAGGCGTCTTCTTGAAGTTCAAGGGTCCTGTTCGGGTTTTCTGTCAAGGGACTATTTTATGAACCCACTTCCATAACTTGCGTTTTCGATTTAATTAATAACCGCAACTTTGGGGATTCCGGCCTGGGTAGTTATTTTAATCATCTGAATTAATCCAAGTTTTCAAAATTGTTTATTAGTTAAAACTAATTAGGGTTTAAGTTTTATTAATTAATTAATAAGTAATGATTATGTTTTATTATTATTATTATTATTATTATTATTATTATTATTATTATTATTATTATTATTAGGGTTGTTTTATTATTATATTAATTAGTTTATTAGTAGTTTAATTAAAGTAATCATTACTTAATTATTATTAGAGTTTTAATTAATTAGTTTTAAAATCCCCCTCAAATATTATTAATAAATTGTTGTGTCTTGTAATCGAGTCTAATTTGATAGTTTCATAATTTAAAAAGTCTCGTGGGTTAGATATCCGGACTTACTTAGTTGTACTAGAGTCGACTGGTTCACTTGCCGGTTAGTAGTTTAAGGGTCTAGAGTATTACTTAGTGTCTAGATTAGTATAATTTTAGTTATTTATTTTATACCTACTTTTAGCACATCATTACACAACTACTAAGAAAGGGCTTTTGGCCGTAGTTTTCGCTTTCGACAAATTCCGTTCTTATCTAGTCCTTTCAAAACCCATCGTTTACACTGATCATGCGGCGATTGAGTATTTGTTCACAAAACAAGATGCTAAATCCCATTTGATCCAATGGGTTTTACTTCTATAAGAATTTGACATCAAAATCAAGTACAAGAAGGGTGCCAAAAATGTTGAAGCCGATCAACTTTCTTGTTTGGAGTGCCCGACTTCAAAAGAAAAAATGGGGAGCAAGAGAAATGACAACTTTCCCCATGAACTTCTTATGCATATCCAAACTTGCGAAGGAAAACATCCTTGATTCATTGACATCACCAACTACAAAGCTATTGGAATCGTTCTCAATGGAATGACATATCAACAAAGGAAGAAATTCTTTTCGGATATCAAATATTACTTTGGGAAGATCCATACTTATTTCGCATAGGAGCTGAAAATATTATTCGAAGATGCGTATACGGTAATGAAGCAAACAAGATCCTGAAACAATGTCATAAAGGACCATTAGGAGGCCATCATGGAGCGTCAGCAACTGCAAATAAAGTGTTTGACTCCGCCTTCTATTGGACTAGCATTTACCGAGAAGCACATGAAATGGTTCACTCGTGCGATGCATGCCAACGTGCTAGAAACATCTCATCCAGAGATGAAATGCTACAAAGACCAATCCAGGTCTACGAAGTATTTGACGTTGGGGAATCGACTTCATGGGACCATTTCCAACATCATTTGGTCACCGTTACATCCTAGTCACAGTAGATTACGTTTTAGAATGGGTTGAAGCCTAAGCTTCACCCACTAATGATGCTAGGGAGGTGGTCAAATTTCTGAGGAAATTATTCTTTCGTTTGGTACTCCCAAGGCACTTATAAGAGATCGAGGAACACACTTTTGTAACGCACAAATGGAGAAAGTATTAACAAGATATGAATGCATCATCGATCTGCTACGCCTCATCACCCACAAACAAGTGGTCAGGTGGAAGTTGATCACTAATTGGGGTATGAAGCGAATCATGGAGAAAACTGTTAGTCATAATCGCAGAGATTGGTTCGAGAAATTGGACGATGCTCTGTGGGTTTCCGTACCGCCTACAAAACTCCTATAGGCACAACACAGTTCAAGTTAGTCTACAGAAAAACATGTCATCTTCTGGTCGAGCTCGAACATAAAGCAAACTGGGCACTTAAAACCGCCAACCTTGATCTGCAATCCGCTGGGAAAAACATATTCATGCAGCTACACGAGCTAGACGAATTGAGGATGCAAGCACATGGCAATTCACGGATATACATGTAAAGTATGAAAAGACTTCATGATGTGCATCTAAAAGGTGAAAAACAATTTATAGCAGGCGACCAAGTACTCCTTTATAACCCTCGTCTTTATTTATATCCTGGAAAATTGATGTCTAGATGGTCCGGACCTTTTATGGCTAAGGATGTTTTTGACTATGGAACTGTTGAACTTGTTGAAAAAAGATGAGCATAACTTTAAGGTATACGACCACCGGCTTAAACTTTATTTAGGTGAACCCGTAGAAACCACGACAGAGGTACTTCACCTCCATCCCATGAACTAAACTGTTATAACCATGAGTCAAGCTATCGACATCGACAAACTTTTAGCATGTTTAGTTTTAGTTTTTAGGTTAAGTTAAGTTTAAAAATAAAAAAAATATATAAAATAAAAATTATAATAATAATATATAAAAATGGAGGCCCTAGTATAGGACTAACCAGACATAACTTAGTTTTTATCTATTTGTTTTTATTTTTGCGTGTTTTTATTTATGTGTTCTTAGGAATTAATGTAATCCAAAATTTCATGACCTAATCACAAAGGTTTGCCAATTTCCGTGACCTAATCCTAACCCTAGATCCAAGTTCCTTAAAGTATTAAGGACAAAATTGTGTTTATACTTGGTTATGTTGTTTGTGTGTGATGATTGGGACAATTTATTCACTTTTCTTTCTTTGTATGCTTATTAGACACTATCACTAGTTTATGCACTATGCCCGCTTATGGGCAGTATGGGTTTTATACTCGTGCCTACTTTATGTTTTATCTTTTATGTTTCTGGTTGTATTTGCAGATATTGTGCAGGTAGGATATATTTAGTGTTAAAACAACCCGAAAACATGCAAGGAGACAATAAACAACAAATATTTCGTCTTGGTTCATAGGGAAGTTAAATTCCTCTTAAGCCTCGTTTTACATATATTTTTAAATCTTTTCACATTAAGGAAAAAGTGAGATTTAAGTGTGGGGAGGAGGTTTACACTTAGGCCAAACCAAGTCTAAAAAGGGAAATTTTTGAACAAATTTTTCAAAATTTCTCTTTTTGCAGCAATAAAACTAGTATCTCTTTAAATATTTCAAACAAACAGAGAAACTAAGAAACAACGAGAAACTAAGAAATAATGAGAAACAATTGAGCAAAGGTTTTTTTTTAAAAAAATGATATACTAAAAATATGGTTTGTAATATTGATATTAACTTTAAAATAGTCATTAGGATTGTAAAAAAAACACTACTGATTCACAACACTTTGGATGAAGAATGGAGTGAGGTAAAGAAAGAGAAGAAAATATTAAAGAAGAAGCTCGATTAATCGTACCCTTTCAAATACCTTTGCCAAAATACCCAACAAAACCTATCAGCCACATACAAAAACCTTTGGAAAAATAATATCTTTTGACATAAAAAGCACTTCACAAAGTGGGTGGAGAATAGATCTCTCGACAAGCATATTTTCTATAAGTCATATCTTGGATAAGAGTGTTTATACATACAACATTACATGTATGTCCAGATATAAAGTTGAGTGTGTGTGAACATTGCGAGCACATGACGTTTTGCGTAAGATGAAGCTCAAAAAATAAAACCATAGTTTTAAGTATCATGTACTAGCGCATTTTGCTCTTATGGATTACCGGGACTTTCTGGAATTTCTCGGGATGTTTAGCTTCGGTTGACGTGTTGTTTCAAAGAGTTTATTCAAAGCTTGGTTGAGGACAAACAAGATTCAGTTGTGGGTAGATTTGATGTATAATAAATTATACGTCTTTTCAGCACTAAAATATCTTCAAATAAGCGTAATTTCAGAAACTATATTTGAATAAATAACCACTAATTTTATATTTTCTATCCACAGGTAAATATAGTCTTTAGGAATAAAATAAGTTGAAATACGAATAAAAACTAAGATAAACGGTGAAAACTGACTAAATACACCCCATGGTGAATCAAGACATGACCATGCCTAGAGCATAAAAAGTAAAGACAAAAATCATAAATCAAAACATGACCAGGTTAGAGCATTCCTATCCCATCCATTAAAACACTCCCTATCTCTATGATTTAAAAAAATCTTCTAATTTTCACTCCATCCTATACCCTATTTAAATACCCTAACTCTAAATAATAGAAATATGATACAGTAAAGCTACTATAGCCCTCCCTATCTCAAAAAGATCCTAATTTCCCCGCCCTTATCACTTCTCTCGCTCTATCTTTTCTGTTCTAGGGTTCACGTACCTCTCTTCATAGATCAAAGAAATTAAAGCAAATGGAAGGCAACTGATTCCCTCTTAAGCATATCATCGGCTCTTTCAACCATCTCAATTCCCTCTTAAGCAAATCGAACAGCAAAATCAAAGATTTCTTGCATTTGAATCGAAGTAATCGGGGTCCTGTGTTCAACGATACAAACTGCAACAGGTTTCTCTCTCAATTTCATTATGTTTATTATAGGATTCCAACTATCTTCATGTAACTTACCCTCATCCACCACAAATTAGGTACACTAAAGCTAAACGACACTATGACATTTGAAGCACATTCAGGAATGAAGAAGCTACTGCGTGTTAAACAAATTGAAATCATGCAACTATTTTATCAGTTTAATAATGTTTGAAGAAACTTAACCTGACTCAATGTTAAACGAAAAGACCTGAAGAAACACTAAGTGACCCCGGCAGATTACGGATAATCTTAGGGTTAAGTAGATGTTTCCCACGAGGGTTAGGTCCGGCAAAGATGGTTATTCTTCTGATGACCTGCAAAACAGACACCGTGAGCTCGTCACTGAGAAGGGGGGGTTCCTCCTTGTGACCACCCTCCGGCGTGAGAATCAGACTAGATTGCTCTGAATATAAGTGTATATTAAGAGAAATAGCTAGAGAAGATAAGATAATATCAGATGATATGAGATAATATAAGATGATGATACCGTTCCAAGGTGTTGGAGTATTTATAGCCGAAGGTAGGTTTCCAAGCAGGTACGGCCAACTGTATAATATTCCTTTTCCACCAACTACAGGCTACGCACGTGCCACGATGGGAGTTGGTGAGTAGGCAGCGGCTGATAGTGACATGGCCAGCTGTATAATATTCCTTTTTCACCAACCATGGGCTGTGTACGTGCCACGATGGGAGTTGGTGGGTAGACATCGGCTGATAGTGACATTTTGTACTAGAGCGTGCTCCTACTCGTACTGTTGTCGGTGAGCTGTCACCATGTGATTGGTTCATGGGCTGTTTTGGTCTGATCTTGTCTATTTTTTTCCATACCTTGGCAGGTATAGTACAAAAGATCTTCCAGAAGCGTACGGACTGGCTCATTTGGGTGGGAGTATTCCCGCCTTGCTTTTTCTTCTTCAGGGGACATTACTGAATTATTAAGAGTTAGTGCCTTGTGCGTGTAGCCTTACTATTATTGCGGGTAGCCTTCCCTCATGGATTGTATCCGCAGCTGCGGGAACAGGCGGGGTACTTTACCATTAGGAGGCTTTTCCTGCGGGAACAGCTGGCGTACTGTGCGTAAGGTCTTCATCTCTCTGAGCATGGTGGGTCCTGCGGATCCAGTTGGTCTTTGCGCAGACGTCCCTCTTCAAGGTGAGTCTCGCGGGTCCAACTGGGCTCTGCTGGGACCTACCTCTTCAAGTCCCCCCAGTCCATTGTTCTTCAAGTCCGAACGCACCCGTGACCAAGCTCAAGCTGCCCTCCAGGAAGCTCTGATCACCAAGGAATAGCTTCTACGAGAAACGTTGTCGCAGGTATGCGTAGCTTCATAATATCTTTACGCTTTTCTTTATACTTAGAAAAGTTTTTGATACATATATTTTTTTTTTGTAGGTTTTGCATCGGATCTTCACGAACACATCTTATGACGATGCCATGAGCGCAGCCCTCAACGCTTCCCATGAGGATGGGGAAAAGGCTGGTTTCCTGCTTGGTCTGGGGTTTGTTGAGAAGGGCATCCCGCCTTCCAACTTCCCTCTTTATGACGTGGACACTGAAGCTGCTTTTTTACGACCAAGCAGTGAACCAGTATGCTGCCTTCCCGCATCCGGTGGTGGAGAAGGTGAACGAAATTGCTGCTGCTGATGATGGGCTAACTATTCTCAAGGCTTTCCTTGAACCGCCACAGCCAACTGATGGTGCGGGTTCAAGTGGGTTTGGAGGGAGTGGTCCTGAAGTTTGAACCTTGAGATCCCTTCCCACCGTTAGGATAGATTTACATTTCTGTAGGCGGGTAGATACCTGGCCGTTCTTGTAATGTTTGAATTTTTTATGAAATATAAATGTTTGTGCGGGTGGGACCGTCACTTTCAGTTAATGACTTGCTTTATAAAGTTATATGACTTGCTCATGCATATTATAGTTTAATTTGGCACTTGTTTTGCCTTATAAACAATATATGATTTGCTCATGCATACTAAAGTTTAACTTAGCAATTTTCCAAGTGTTTTGAATAAGTTAACCTTTCGACGCGTGGTTGTCAATAGGTTAGTGTTCAGTTTCCTCTATCATGATTGTGCGGGTAGGACCGTCACTTTCACTTCGGATGACCAAACTTCACCTAAAACTGACCTGCGTGAATGTTTTCCTCATCTTTTTAGAAATTTTCTAAGTGTTTTGAATAAGTTAACCTTTCGACGCGTGGTTGTCAATAGGTTAACGTTCAGTTTCCTCTATCATGATTGTGTGGGTAGGACCGTCACTTTCATTTAGTGGGATGACCAAACTTCACCTATAACTGACCTGCGTGAAGGTTTTCCTCATCTTTTCCTTAGAAATTTTTACCGTTTTTTGTGTTTATGCGGGTTTTGCCGCCTTCCACACGCAACGACTTACTTCCCCACTTATTTATGCGGTGAATACCGGCATATCAGTGTGGTCAGATCATAAGTATAAATGTAAGACCATCAGCGTCAATGTGATAAGGAGAATCATTTCCATTAGAAGTGGCTCTAGGCCTTTTCTTTACAAGTTTGGAATTGATCTACATGCAGCCTGTGTAATTGAGCTCCCTTCCATGTTCTTGGGATGGGGGTGTCATCGAGCCTTTCGAGCCGATATGCACCTGGTTCGGAATCTCGTTGTTTACGCAGTATGTAGTCTCCAACATTGAAGCTACAGTTTCATCCGTGTTTTCCCCAACTGGGGTTCTATACGCATTAGCCTGCTTAGCGTCCATTACGCCACGAGGTGAGTGAGTTTCCCATCTCTGACGAATGCTTCGACGACGTCCTTCAAGGATACGCATTCCTCCGTGGTGTGGCCTTTTGTCCTGTGGAAGTCACAGGATTTTCTTTGATCAGCGTTTAGACGCTGTCGGGTTATTGGAGCCTCTGGCCATGGGAGCCTCTCGGTGGCAAATATCTCGGTGACGCTTTTGGTGAGTGGCGTCCATCTGGAGTTCCGGTTCGACGACTGCATGTTATACCTTCCGCCTAAGCGAGGGTGCGAGCCGGATGAGGTGTCAAAGTTTACCCTTGACTACCAAATACCATGCTTCCTCTTTTTGTTTTGTCGGGCGGTAAGGACGTTGTTTTCTCTTGTTTTCTGAGTGTAGAGGTTTGTGCTCTGGGGAAGATCTCTACCCAGTTGCTTTTCCGTTTCCGCGAAGCGTTTAGCTGCTGTCATGATGGCATCCCACGTGGATGGCATGCCATCTTTACCAGTCAAGGTGCGGATGAGCTCTGGGTCTTCCGCGCCCTGGATGAAAGCAGCGCGAACAAGATCTTCGCTAATAGTGCCCAGACTTAGCTTCTTTGAATTGAAGCGCGTGATGAAGTCTAGTAAAGACTTATCTTCCTCTCGGATGCAGTTGAGGGTCGTCCATTGCTCTTCGGTATACTTTCTTTGTTGACTGAAGTGTTGGCTGAACTTCTGCTGGAAGTCTGCCCAATTGTAGATGTGGTGGACCGGTAGACGGTCAAACCTCGCTCTGGCTGCCCCAACAAGTGTCATTTGGAACATGTAACACCACGTGGGTTCCGTCCAATTGCTGACGGTTGCCCCCGCTATGAATCTGTTCAAATGATCGTCTGGGTCAGATATACCATCATATGTGCCTATGTTGGACATTTGTTTGGCACATTTCGGGGCAATTGCTTCCGCAATGTCCCTTGCAAATTTGGACGTTCCCGCATTTGCAACAGTTGGTCTGAAGGTTTTAGAGAAGTCACGTGGGTTTCCACTCGCGTTTTTTGGTTTAATGGTTTCTCCAAAATTTCTTCTGTGGAAATCTGCTTGTTTACGCTTCCCTTTCGCCCTATGGCGCGGGTTTGCGTCACTGTCAGATTCTTCCCAATCTTCATCATACTCGCACTCATTACTCATGTTGAGCTGTTGTCGAGTGTTTCCGAACTCGTCATTAGCCTGTTGGAGTGAACATAAACGTTCATCCAACTCAGCTTGGAATTCTTTCTGACGTGCTTCTGCCCACGCTTTAACTTGATCAAGTTTTTGGCGGGGGAGCCTCGTTTCTTGTTTCTCCAACTGGGTATCAATGAATCCCAGGGGAGGATTGTTTACTGAACTTGCCCCGGCTTGGGTAATCGGGGTAGTGTTCGTAAAAATTGTGTACTCGCCGGTGTTCCCCCCAGTAGCTGGGGTTGTGGTTACCGGAGTTTCTTGGTCACTCGTTGGCCTTGGCATAGGAGTAACCTTAACCATCTTTCCAGAGGTTTTGAAAAAACTGAGAAAATTGGTTCTAGCTTTTATGCACGGATGGCACCAATGAAGAAACACTAAGTGACCCCGGCAGATTACGGATAATCTTAGGGTTAAGTAGATGTTTCCCACGAGGGTTAGGTCCGGCAAAGATGGTTATTCTTCTGATGACCTGCAAAACAGACACCGTGAGCTCGTCACTGAGAAGGGGGGGTTCCTCCTTGTGACCACCCTCCGGCATGAGAATCAGACTAGATTGCTCTGAATATAAGTGTATATTAAGAGAAATAGCTAGAGAAGATAAGATAATATCAGATGATATGAGATAATATAAGATGATGATACCGTTCCAAGGTGTTGGAGTATTTATAGCCGAAGGTAGGTTTCCAAGCAGGTACGGCCAACTGTATAATATTCCTTTTCCACCAACTACAGACTACGCACGTGCCACGATGGGAGTTGGTGAGTAGGCAGCGGCTGATAGTGACATGGCCAGCTGTATAATATTCCTTTTTCACCAACCATGGGCTGTGTACGTGCCACGATTGGAGTTGGTGGGTAGGCAGCGGCTGATAGTGACATTTTGTACTAGAGCTTGCTCCTCCTCGTACTGTTGTCGGTGAGCTGTCACCCTGTGATTGGTTCATGGGCTGTTTTGGTCTGATCTTGTCTATTTTTTTCCATACCTTGGCAGGTATAGTACAAAAGATCTTCCAGAAGCGTACGGACTGGCTCATTTGGGCGGGAGTATTCCCGCCTTGCTTTTTCTTCTTCAGGGGACATTACTGAATTATTAAGAGTTAGTGCCTTGTGCGTGTAGCCTTACTATTAGTGCGGGTAGCCTTCCCTCATGGCTTGTATCCGCAGCTGCGGGAACAGGCGGGGTACTTTACCATTAGGAGGCTTTTCCTACGGGAACAGCTGGCGTACTATGCGTAAGGTCTTCATCTCTCTGAGCATGGTGGGTCCTGCGGATCCAGTTGGTCTTTGCGCAGACGTCCCTCTTCAAGGTGAGTCTCGCGGGTCCAACTGGGCTCTGCTGGGACCTACCTCTTCAAGACCCAAACACACTCAAAACAACTTATGTTTGTATAAAAACACATGCAGTAGAGTAAATAAATTTTTTAACAGGGAATGGTTAGGATAACATTTTGATAGCAAGCAAAACAAAAGTAACATGAAAACAATCTGTGCACATGATCATATGGCTTTAAGTTAAGCCACTAAATAACTCAAAAGGAATGTTTAAATTTATATTAACCAATGTCCTAACTTTAATTTATTATTAGTTTCTATTTAATAAGATAGAATCAGTATCAACAACAATATTGTTGATGAATTCACCAACAGTCATATCTATTTGACCATAATAGAGTGATATGTTTAGGAATAAGTTTATTTTTGGTTAGACACTTGGGCCCATTTGGGTTCAGTAGGCAGGACATAAGGTCATATGCAGAATTTTGGCAATTTCGGTTAGGTTATATTTTTCATTTATGTTTTAGGCAAACCGTTCTTGTGATAGAGCCATTACGGGTAGGTGTGACTGACATGCAGCAGTGAATATAAAAAGTTTAAAAAGGTCGAAGTTTCTGTTGTAATATTACCTTTACCTTAATGTGGCACCGGTCACGATGGTGTGGTCGTGGCATTTGTAGAAATCTTTTGATTCTCCAATCTCCTACACTCGTTGACAACCTCACCTTGACTGATTAAAGGTGCAGTATTGTCATTTTGCTTCTATTGTTATTCTATATATTCCTGTGATTTGTTCTTTTGTGTTGCATCACATTCCATTGCATTGGTGTTTGGATTGCAAGTGTTATATTTTTTTGTATTGCAGCATAATAAATGAGATTTATTCATGTATTTTTTTGTTTGAATTGCAGCAGTGGTTAATATAATTTGTGTTGGATTAATCAGGTTCGTTTATGGATCACGGGTCAACGGGTTACCGGTCACAAAAGTATGGGTCATTAATAGGCTGCATGTTAAAGGGATCATACCCATGTTTTGAAGTTGCACGTTTATTAGTTGTACCTGGTAAATGAACGCTTGGAAGACTGACCAATTCTTTTGCATTAAGTTTAGCATTTTATTGTTTTTATCTTCCAGCATGTGTACTGTGTAAGACTATATATAGATGCTTTATTTTAATTAATAGTAATCCTTTTTATATATAATACACATAACAAGCTATTCATATTTTACCTTCTGCATATTTTATTACATGTTCAAGTACATAGTGTGTGTGTGAGTTAGGGGCATGAACCATCAATTTGCAGCAGTTAAATGTGTTTGAATGTAGTGGTTAATGTGATTTGCAGCAATGATATTGAATTGAAACCGTTGATATGTTTGAATTGCATCAATGGCATTTTTGTTACTACCACAGTGTTAAGTCTTATGATGATGCAGCTTACCAAAAAAGACATTTTGCAAAAAAGACATTTTGCAGGCTGCACCCATGCCTTACCAAATCTTATTTTGCACTTATGGAAAAGTTGTCATGTATCATGAGCAGTGTTTAGCATTTACACTAGGTAGTTATTTTCCTTAGCAAATTCTTGTTTGAGAATGAGAGTCAACATAATAAATGGAATTCCTTCAAAGTTTAAATGACATACGTTTTATTGCATTACAATGCACCAAAAACTAAATACTAATTTTGTTCAATGAATTATTTTTTGTATGAAGCTAATTGGGACCTACACAAAAATTAAACAATATTAATTTTAATGAGCCGAGCTTTGGCTCGTTTAACATTTAAGGTTTGATGTGATTTTTCTAAAATTTGTTAGAAGAAAATTATAATAAGACAAAATAGTTAGTAGTTAAAATTGTAAATGAGTAGAAAGAGAAAATATAATAAAAAATAATTATAGAGAAAGATATAGAGGATAGGATGTGGGTTTTTTTTAGAATTAGAGGCAAATTTTAGAAAGTGGTGATTTTTTGTTAAATTATAGGGTTAAAGGTGGAAGGGATGTGAATGCTCTTAACCAAAACACACCCCATGTTATCAAGAGCATGAAGAAAAGACAAAATAGAAGGTTCTGAAGCAACACAAGGCCGTGTCTTCCCAAGACATGTCCATGCTTTCAGGTACAATATAAATGGACGAAACTGGGGGAACTTGGAATGTTGTGGAACTCAACACGACCGTTCCTTGTTTTACACGGCCGTGTTAACCTAGGGCTGTACGACCTGACAAAGAAAAACTTATGCAGCTGGACAAAAATCAAGACATGCCGTGTCTTGGGAAGACATGGTCGTGCCTTGAGGGTCTGATCAACCTATAAATTAAATGCTCATCTTATTTATTCAACAGACCTTGGAGAGGCATTGAATACACTTTCCACTTCATTTACTCCTCTCCAAACACCTCTTTTCACCATCATTAATAAGGGATTTAAGTTCATCCGTCCAAACCTTGAAAATTAAAGAGATTATGCCTTTGGGGGAAGTCATTAGCATCAAAGATTAGTCATCCAAACCGGTTAGATTGTTAAAACTTGATTATGTTTGTATCTACTACTTTGATATTTATCATTACGCTTATTAGTAGCAAAACTTCCAAAGTATCATCTTGGTTTATAATGAATCTTAATTGAACTATAATAATGATAGTAACACATGTGATTTATTTTCAATAATTAATGGTTATGTTGCAATGATCAATTGATTAGTAATGTTAAAATACTCTTAAATGATACCCCAAGTGCTAAGCCTGGCGATAAGCCGTGAAATTGCTAGTCTTGCGAAGCCTTGGCGAACCTTAAAATAGACAACAAGACACCAAGCTTGATGATTAGTCGAAAAATCGCTATTCTTGTAAGGACTTGGTTGATAAACTAAGAATCCTTAAAAACAACCCCCAAATACCGAGCTTGATGATAAGCCGGGGAACTACCACTCTTGTGAGTGCGTAGGGAATAACTTAAGAATCTTTTAAAAAGCCGCCAAGATTACGAGCTTGATGATAAGTCAAGAAATCACCGTTCATGTAAGGACTTGGTTGGATTAAAAACGAATCTTAATATTGACATGGACCAAATGTAATATTAGTAGTGATTGACCAATTTAAAATGAGAATCATCAACAATGTTGTGAAAGCAAAATTGTTGGTGTTCATCCACAAGAATCGGTTAATAACTCGTTAAGTGAGTGTGCAACATAACCTATTTCAAGCAACTCTTGATTGGTTATTATATAAGTTCTATAATTGCTCAAGAGTTGTGTGGGTTAATACTTGGTAATTCAATGTTAATCCTTTACAACTCAACTAATCTTAATTGGTATTTTATGTATAACATAAATGTTATTTTTACTAAATATCAATGACAATTCACTTAGGTGATTTTTTTTTTCTAAAAAAGGTCTGCGCAGCCACTTTTGTTTGCGCTATGTAGATTACACGCAGACTTTGCTACCTGCAAATAGTTTGTTTTCTCGAAGGCATTTCATTAGAAAAAGTCTATGCAAGCTCTTCTTGGTGCAGGCTTGGCACATCCACTTCTGAGATCTTATAAGGTCTGCAGAAGGTTAAAACACCACACCCTACCAACACCCATTGTCCACTCTCACCACCACCACTACCACCACCTACCACAACCCACCCACCGCCCGCCACCACCGCCGCCGCCCACTGTTCGCTACCACCACCCTCACTCCACCACCCACTGCTAACTTCCACAACCCACCACCACCATCCGCCGCCGCCACACTCTACCACCACCACTGTCCACCACCCACCACCGCCTTTTACCACCACCACCAACTACCATCGCCTTCTTCCACCGCCACCACCCACCACTATCATTATCACCATCCAGCACCGCCACCACCCAACGTCCACCACCACCACCATCCACCACCCACCACCACCACCACCCACCACCACCATCGTCCACCACCACCCACTACCGCCTTTAACCACCGCCAACCACCACCACCTTCTACCACCGCCACCATCCACCACCACCCACCACTACTACTATCACCATCCATCATCACCACCACCCACTACCACAGTTCATACACCTCCAACAGTTTTTTTTAGCAATCTACATACGCTAGCATTTATTTAAGCAATCTACAAATGTGTTCTCTACATATTACAAATCGTCATTTATGTTTCTTCCAAAGAAATAATGTTATGAGATTTGACGAGAGTGAAGCTAGGATTATAGGATTTGACATTTAGGCTTTAAAATAGGATGAATTGGGCTTGGGTTTCCTTGACATCTAATAATCTTTTTGAACATATTATTTTACCATATAGCAAGTTTCTTTGTATTTACATCTTTGTTGTATATGTTTATATGTAACCAAAAGAAAGAATAGATACAAAAGAGGAATTGTTCTCAACTTTCACAATTCACCTTCAACCTTATTTTAAGCACAATATCTATCAAATAACATTGTTTAGGAAAATTAAGGAACAAGTGATTTAAAATAAATTTATTGTGGTTATATATATATATATTATCAGTGTTGTTTGACTCTTATTTAAATTTCTATGTTGAAGGACTTTTTTATTTAAATTTCAGCTTATTTAAAAAATTATGTTTGATTTTAGCAGTATGTAGTCGTTAAAAACCATACAGTCTTCTTTTTGCAGACTGCAGAGGTTTACTCCACCTCTTCTGCTACAGATGCCTACAGATGTGGTCCGAAAAATGCAGACATTTTACCTCTAAAAAAACAAACAACACCTTAGTAATTTAAGGGATTGTCTCATCTTTAAAGTGAGTTAACTTATATTTATCAAAAACCTCTTGTTGACATAAAATGATGTTTTGAGTAAAAGGGATCAAGAGTTATCTCTTTCTTTTATTATCATGAAATGATATGAGTAACTATGTCATTCCTACATTTAATCACCATAGCAAGCTCATTCCACATGTTTACTAATTAATTATTAAACCAAGTTAAGAGGAGTTTGAGCCAAGATGATACACTTTTATCTTTAATCTTCTTTCTATCTAAAAAATATAAAAATCCAAAAATAATGTCTTAATTTTAATTTACGTTTCTTTAAAATCAAAACCAAAACCAAAATGATCTTCACTTTCTGTTAAAATAAATACAACGATTTAGTAGTAAAAACCTATAAGTGTGTTCATGGATCGATACTTGGTTCTTACCTATATTTTACTACATATACGATAGGTACACTTTCCTATTTGTGTGTGATTTAGCTAGGATAATAATCATATTTATAAATTTAAAACTTAACATTTTGTGAAATAACAGTTGAAAAATTAACACCTTTTTCAAATTACACCCACCACGCAACATACATATTCTCAACCCTTTCTATATCATTCAATTAAAATTCATGTAGCATCCATTTACCACTTAAGGTATGTGTATTAACTAAGCACATATAAGTATGCACACATCCTCGAAAAAATAACAGAGAAATGGGGCTAGAAACACACCTAGGTCCAGTTTCTTTCGGAATTGATTGTAATACCTCTCATCAGCTGGGCGCTACTAACTGTTTAACAAATATAGGTGTTAATTAACTACATTCTATTTAAGTCTTCCTGCCTAAGCTAATAACTACTTTAATTTTGGTTGCTGGATTATTGTCTTGAATCGAATCGAGTATTCTAACGAATTGAATCGAGTAACAAATGATTCAAATCAAGTTCTTACAAACGAATCAAATCGAGTATTACAAATGAATCGAATCTAGTATTCCAAACGGACCGAATCAAGTTCTTACAAACGAATCGAATCGAGTCTTACAACTGAATCAAATTGAGTTCTTACAAACGAATCAAATTGAGTATTATGAATGAATCGGATCGAGTATTCCAAAGAATCGAATCGAGTTCTTAGAAACGAATCGAATCAACTATTACAAGTGAATCAAATCGTGTATTCTACATGAATCGAATTAAATTATTATAAATACGATTCAGACTGGTTTTTCCTACCCTTTCATTATAACATTTTCTTTCAACCCATTATAACCCACTTTACCTTTATAACGAGTTATGGGTATTAACAACCTTACCCACTTGTTCCATACATGGTCTGAATGTCACCCGTTCGTCCAGAACCATCCCAAACAACTTGTTTAACACCAAGTTTATGTATATCTTATTTGTTTTAATCCGATTTACTTTTCTTTCAAATTTCATGCAAAACCGACCTCGTTTACCCATCCGTTTCACGAACCGAACACTACTCGTTTTACTCGAACCTAACCAACTTACCAATTTACTCACAAGTTCATTACTTTATCAATAATCATGAACTGATCTATCATTCTATCAAGTTTTACGCAATTCTGAACATGAATAGTAAAACTTCTTAATAAAAATGCACATATGAGGTTTATGTTTGAAATCACTCGAATAGCCCAAAACTATATCAAACGAACTCAGAATTGTGTGATTAAAGTGGCAACACGACTAGGTCACTGAGCTCTACCAGCTACAGTCATAGGAAATTCCAAACAGTTGTTGGAAAACTCACTTTTCCACTGTTTCTGTTTACTAGATAAAAACTATACTTACCGACCTCTAATCAAAGATCCGACCAATAGAAATCTTCCTTTATATGCTATGAACACTTTGTTAAAATTTGAGAACAATCCAAAGATTGTATCTTCGGGTCTTTGCGGGTTGCTCACTCAAAAACGAGAATTTTGGTTGGAATGAGGTTAGAGACCAACATGGTTTTAAAATGAGATGGTGGCTACACTTATAGGAAGGAGGAAGGGTTTCATGTTTAAATTTTTATCTAATGACACTTAACCCCATCATACTTTAGATAATTACATTTATCTTCTATAATTCAATTAAAACACGATTTATTTAAATACCAAAGAAACTTGGGATGTTACAAGTTTACTCACCTTATAAGAGGTTTCATCCTTGAAACCTTCTTAGTCTTTGTAAACGGAATACTTCCCTCATTGAATCATCTTTGCTTCCTAGCTTAAAGGTTTATCCTTTGTCTCACAATCATCGAGTGATGTTCATGAGTTTTAGCAGTCTTAGGTAGCTTGTCCATAAAATCCTCGACGACATGCTTTCTTCACCAGACTTAGCAAGTTCCCATCATCTCCTTAATCATGATTTTTTTTTCTTGTCCTTTTAATAGAATCACTGCACTTACTATCTTAAAACTCAGCACTGAATGACCATTTTGTCCTATCACAACCTTTAGCAAATATACTGATTTGCAATACGTTCAAAACGTATTAATTTCATATGCGGATACCTTTCCAGTTTCTCCTTATGAATTACTTCTTGGAATCCATTTGTCTAGTTCTTAAGATAGAACACCTATTGTAATTCTTGAGCAAAACTGTTATGCAACTTGACAAAGAACTCCTTAAATCACCATTTAATTCTCCGTCTATTTTTAGCTCTTTACTAACATAGGGTTCATGAGTTGTAGCTGTCCAAGGTAGCTTGATCATGAAGTCCATGATGATACATCTTTCTTTTCTTGACAAATCTAGTCTCGTTTTGTCATATGAATCCATTGTTGTCTGCTGCATATCAGGTCCTCTGGTACATCATAAATATTTATCTTAACCAACTTCCTTTCCAGGCATGTCCGGACCTTTATATGGACATTTATAATACAATTCTATCATTACCGTTCCTTCTCATGATCACATGATTATCATTCACAACACTAATCATTCGTCTTAAGACTAAATTCAAATAAACATAATTCTAAAACACCTCTATGCCCTCCTTGCATGTTTTTCCATCTTCTGTCCTTAGTTCCTGGCATCCTCTTGTGGTGTGACCGTCGGCTCCACATTCACAATACTTGTGGTTGTTCTTATCCACGTAGACAAAGAATCTTTCCTTCTCATGGTGGCACATACCATAAACTCATATTTACTTTACTTATACTTAAGCATTTCATTTTCATCAATATTTGCCTTCATTGTAACCGACATATTTCTTTTCGAAGCCTCGATGTAAACCGAGTATCTTTGTATGACAAAATTGACAATGATACTCTAGGCCTTACCACAACCTTGCTGATGAACACATTAACTAACATTTATGACGAGATAGCTTCTCGTATTGGTTTAAATTAAATGCTTTTCATCAAACGCTCCACAATCACCCAGATGGTATCATTATTCTTAGTTGTACTAGATAGCCTTATGAAATTTTCAGTGACGTGGTTCCATCTCCATTCTTGAATTTTTTACGGTTGTATCTTTCCATACGGTTCCTGGTGTTCTGTTTGACTTGCGATATCTCGTTCAACATACCCGGAGTTCTAACTACTTTATACAACTTAATTTTCGCGCTAAGTTCTTCACCTTTACTGCTTACCGTGTCAACGACCACATTGGCCTCACCAGGATAATGCTAGATTTCCCAATCATAATCTTTATCATCCCTAACCGTCTACTATGCCTCATTTTCAGTCATTTCTGCTTGAAGAAATACTTCAAACTCTTATGATCTGCATAGATTAAAAACTTAGCAACAGTTTCTCTTGCTTCAAAATCTCCAATGCTTCCCTTAGATGCTCAACATAGCATGGTCAGACTCGTTCTTCGAATAAATCACTATATTGTCAATGAAGAAAATAACTAACTCGTCTTACATCGGCCGACATAGCCTATTCATCATATCCATAAACTTTTTTGGAGCATTCGTCAATCCAATAGACATCACGAGAAAGTCATAATGTCCATACCGTGTCTGAAACGTTGGTTTAGGAATGTCTGCCTCTTTCACTTTCATTTAATGATAGCATGATCTAAGTCTATTTGTGAGAACTAACTACCACCTTGCAATTGATCAAACAAATCATCAATTCGTGCAACATATATCTATACTCACCATAAGTTTATTCAACTTGCAGTAGCCTATACTCATTCTGATACTTCTGTCTTTCTCTTTACGAACAACACCGGTGCACCTTGCGCGGAAACACTAGACCTAATAAAACCTTTATCGAAGAGTTCTTGGTTGACACAATAATCTTTCATCTCGGACGGCGCCAGATGGTAAGGTGCTTTCACGACGGGTTGTGATCTTGGTATTAACTATATCTAGAATTCTACATCTCGCTCTGGTGGCAACCTGCTAATACACGTTTGGTCTTTTCGGTCTTTTTTTTTTATTGTAAATGGTCTTTATATTAATGTATAGGAGGTGTTTTGGTAAATGTAATTGGTACATTCGTAATGTAGATGGTGCATTCGTTAGAGTAGTCAATAACACATGTGTCCATTCGTGTTTATTTTAAACATTCGTTAGATCTGTTAGTGAATTAGGACAACGAATGTGTTATTCATTAGTCGAATGTATTTGGTCTTAACGTATGATGACGAATGATGCTCATTCTTTAGGCTTGTATAACGAATGACTTCATCGTCTATATATACTTGTAAGGTATTCAAGTAAGATAATAGTTCTTATAGTTCTTAGTTTGAGCACCATTATGCCGCCAATTTGTTCTCTCAACATCTAGCTAACGTAATTTCGTACTACCTAATTGTATACCATATCAGAGACTAGATCCGTAATATTATAGAGATCGTGATCAATAAGATAATGGTTTCGTAAGTAGTATTAGAGCCATTTTCAGATTGATTAACGATTAGAAATTATATACACATCAACTGAAACAATAATTGATTGTTAAATGTATTGAAATTGATTTTGGAACTGTACGGACAAAATTTTGTTCAATTATCAATTGGAATCATGATAATTGAGTTCGGATTGCTCGTACTAATCTCTTGATCATTAGTGTTGGTTTAATTATATTAGTTTGGTTCAATTCAAGAGAATTGAAGGTCCGTGTGTTTTGGCGGAACAGAGTAAGGATTTGACTGTGTTGGTAAAAATTGAGCGTGTTTAGGTTTGATTTTGTGGTTTGGATTGGTTTAATGAGGTTCGGATTGAGTGGACAAGTAGTTTGAGTGGTTGATTGTGGGTTTTGATTGTTTTTCGGATGAGTTTTATGTGTTTGTGTGTAGTCTGGATTTGATCACGTATTGGTGTTAGTGCACGGTTTTGCGTCTCGAGTCTTTGAATTTATCGTTTTGTATTTATCGTTTATTATAATGTAAAAGTTATTATTATTATAGACTAGTTCGTCATGTTATTTCTAGTTCGTTAAGGATGTTTAACGAACTAGAAAATTAAGTTAAGATTCCTCCTAATTCGTTATGGATGTATAACGAATTGGAGTTTTAGTTCGTTAATGTTATTATTCGTATTGTAATGTAACGAAGTGGAAGGCTAGTTCGTTACGGAATGTGTAACGAACTAGACCCATCTTCTATATATAGAGGTGAACACCTCTGATAATTTAAGTTTTGAGATTAACATATTGAATTGCTGTCCATTTGTCTCTCAATCAAAGCTTTCTATATCTAATGTAATACCATTATATATACACCTAATATAACATATAATTAAGAGTAATCATGAACTAGATCCATTACGGTTTAGATCTATAGTTAATTGTTATTGATATAAGTGATTCCGTGTTTCATCAAGTGGTATCAGAGCAGACGGCTGCTCTCGGTGCATCAATTAAGGCATGAATCTGATGTTAGTTCATGTTCTTCGTGTTCTTCAAGTTTTGGAATTGTTTGATCAGATTTGCATCGATTAAGAGTGTTATAAATAGATTTGGAATGACTTCGTGTTTATTGATGGAAGACGAAGCTTCCTGTGTAATTAGGTGTTAATTTATGGTGAATTGAGTGATTCACCATGGGAGAGCATACTATAGTTTGATTCAGTTTATGATGATTCTGTGTTAATTGGACGATGGATTCGTGTTTAGGATGAAAATCCGAGTGTTCATGTTGGTTTTAGTGTTTACTCATGGGGTTTTGATGGATCTGCCATGGATGAAGCTTGAAATTTTCAGAATCCGGCCAGATCTAAGATTTTCCGGCAAGATAACTGAATTTTCCGGTGAAATACGTTTTTTCCGGTGAACAGTTACAGATCCAACAACCTAATTCGTTATGTTACTGTAGGTAATTCGTTAAGGGAGTTTAACGAATCTACTGTAGCTAATTCGTTACAAAAATTTAACGAATTAAGTTAATTCGTTAAGGTAATGATAATTAATTAAGGCAATTCGTGAAGTTAATTTGTTAAGGTAATGATAACGAATTAAGGCAATTCGTAAGTTAATTCGTTAAGTTAATTCGTTAAGGTATTGGTAACGAATTAAGGTAATTCGTTAATGTGCACGACGAAGTGGAAATCTTAACCAATCAAAGGCCATTCGTGTAACTGTTATAACGAATTAAGATGGTAATTTATAAAGAATTGAGTAGATTCGTTAAGTTGGTAACGAATGAGTGATTGTTTGACGAATGGTGGATGTTGATAACGAATTGGAGTTGTTAAGTTAAAAAAAAAGTAATTTGGCGGGAAAAATTTTCTTGCACGAATTTTTTCCTGAATACTCCTTTTAAGTGAGATTTTATTCTTGAAAATTTTGGCGAAAATATTTATTTTTCGATATTTTTGGTGAATTTTTGGCGGGAAAATCGGGAAAAATTTTCTTAATCGGAATTTTTCTGGGATGTTTCTAATGTATTGGGTACTCTTCTCTCAAATTTTGGTAATATATTTTCTGGCCGACTTTTTACGCGTTTCAACTGGCCGAGGGGGAGCCCGCGAGTAATTTAAGGAGGAGTTTGTTTGTGAACTTTGAAAATTATTCAAGACCTTGCTGAATTTGTCAAGAAAATGGGGAGATAAAACTTTCATTTGAGATTATTTGGCTTGTATCTTCCTACATTTGCAAGGTTTCTTGAAAAATTATTGCAATTCGGGTGGTAATTCATGGCGATAAAGTTACGTTTGACTGAGTTCAAGACTGCAATTGTTTTAAGATTGGTGATTGATTTGTTCAAGATTGAAACCTGACTATGTGGGATACGAGTATCTGTCCGTTTACTTCTTTTTGAGGGACTTTGATCCTGACTATGTTGGCTACGAGTAAATGGCGGATTACTTCTGTTGAGGAGGACCATTCTTGTACGGGTTGATCTTATTGAAGAATAAACGAGTCTTGTCATTGGATTGAAGAATTTGATCGTTCTGGGTTGATTAATAGAGGTTGGAACTCTGAATCATATGCCCAAACATTAGTGCATCTTTGCGAATGGAATGTGGAAGAGCTTCAAAGAGTATATTTGGGATACACGTTATCAAGAGAGGGAAAACCGAAGTGAAAGATGTTGAATGATCGGGTTGTTCATGAAGATGTGTGACGAGGTTAAACATAAAGATATGTTTTCTTTACCAGTGCTGACGGATAGCTGATGACTCGTTGCTGATTGTTGGAAGATTGAACCATATCATACGCAAATGGATGATCGGGATGATCTCCAAGAGTTGCTCACTTTGAGGGGGTGATCTGATATGGGAGGCTACAAGTTATTGGTTTGCTGAAAAGATTTAAAGATTGCCTGTCTGCACAAGCCCGAAAATTATCAGTCAAGGGGGTGTATGTTAGTACACGGTTTTGTGACTGGTGATTTGCAGTTAAAGTATTCAAGATTAAAGTATTCTATAGCTACGGAAAAGGGAGTGTCTGTTAGTGCACGGTTTTGGTGTCCGTAGCGATCGAATAAGTTATAGATAGTCTAGGTTGTTTATTTAATGTAAAATGTCCCATTCGCTATGGATTGTATAGCGAATGATGTCCATTTGTTAGTTAACTAGACTAGTTCGTTAAGGTATAAGTCCATTCGATATGGAAGCATAACGAATAAGGGCTAGTTCGTTAAGTTATTACCATTCGTTATGGAATCATAATGAATGGTGTCTAATTCGTTATGCTGATATAATGATTTAGACTTAACTTAACGAATTTGAGCAATTGGCCTATAAATAGGCAGCTCCATGCTCATAATTAGGTGAGATTACACACATGAGAGATGTGAGATCCAAGTCTAAGTTATTATCCTCTCCGTAAGTTATTAGCTACACACCATAATGTATCCATCCTAATTATCAATAAATGATGTATTTAACGTATCGATTTCATGTTCGTATTGTTTAATTGATGTATCGACACGGCTAGATCCATGGAGGTCCCCTCAATTGGTTTGAATATGGAAAAATTATGAAGATTTGATGATATGCATATTCGTTATCTGATGAATGGTCATTCGCTAGACGTACAACTCATTCGCTTAAACAGTGGTAACCGTTTTGTCAGCTGTCATTCTATTATAACAACCCATTCGTCAACACAGTGCCACATTTGTTCATTGGTGATATACGTCTTTCGTTTTGATCATATGTTTGATCATTCGTTAGAGTTCATTCGTTACAACAGTGTAATCCATCATCTCATCATTCGTTACCAAAACAAAACCCATTTGTTATTCAAACACATTCTCATTCCTTAAAGTATCCCCATTTGCTATACAAAACTTTCATTTTTTGCCAGTTTTCACCCTAAGCTCTATATATTGACAATTTTAACCCTATATTTTCAAAGATGGCTAATTTCTATGCCTTGTCTTCTTAATATATGATCATGCAACAAATTTTGCATTAAATGATGAAAACTGGGTTCATTCGAAATGTCCTAAACTGATTAAATTGAGTGATTTTGCTAAGTGGAAACCGATATTTAGAGCACACTTGGGATCCGTACATTCTGATTGTACTCGTAGTCTCGATAATGTCTATACTCCTCCAATGCTTGGTGATCCTACTACTAGTTATACTGAGAAACCTTTCGAAACTTACTCAGTTGAAGAGCAGAAAGATTTCGAAATCAAGACAAGGGCTTACTCGAATTTGACGATGGCATTACCCGAGAATATATTTCATCAAGTGGCAAGTATCAAAATCTATGCTGCTTTGTTTCATCACTTGAGAATGATAAGTATGGGTAATACTCTGGAGAGTAAGAAATTCATGATAAAGTTTCAGTTTAGAAACTTTTGTTTATTAAAAGGGGAAAATCTTGAGGAGATGTTGACTAGGCTTTGCCACTTAATTGCTGAAATGGCAAATATATCAATGGAACCTAGTCAATTTGATCAAATTGACACTGTAAAATAATGTGTTACCAAGTTCATATTCTACTTTCTTGTTTGTATTGAAAGAGAATAATTTCTTCAAGAATGATGATCTTACTACTTTGGAATTTATGCAAAAGATTGAAGAATGGGAGTATCATTTGAGGTGCCAGAATTCGTCTAAAGATAATCAAGACCCTACCTTGTATTCTAGTTCTCTTCCTATGAGCAGCAATTCAGTTCCTATCACTGCTTTCTATTTACCAAACATCAAAGAGGTTCCACAAGCTGGTGATTCCATGCCTAATGTCTGTTTTATGGCTTCTGGTTCAGGTAATTTATCTGCTGGGTCAGGTAATCCATTTTTTAGTTCAAGTAATTCTTCTACTTCTCAACCATCGCAAGTTAATATGAAAGAAGCATAGCAACATTTTTTCTTTCTTGAATACGTTCATGATGTCTTAAAGACAATTGGTGGGTGGAAAAATTGCTACGAGTGAGTTGACCGATGATGACTACAACCAGATTGATCCAGATGATTTGGAACTAATGTTTTTAAAGTGGAATATGGTTATTATCGTGAGAAAAGTGAAGAAGTTTATGTAGAAAACTGGGAATGATTTGCCTACTTTGAACAAAGGGTTGGGTTTGATAAGGTAAATGTTCGATGTTATAACTGTCAGGACTATGGTCACTTTGCTAAAGAATGTGACAAGCCAAAGAAAGAGTATTTAGGACCCCGTAATCAAAACAAAAGTTCTGGTAAGAAGTATACTTAGTCAAAAGAGAAGACGTCTGGGGTTGAACCAGTGAAAACTGGTGGGTCACAAGCTTTGGTTACTGAGGATGGTATTGACTGGAATCAGAGGCTATTAAGTAACTCACCTAATTGTAATTAAGTGAACCTGGCCATATTTGAGATAGTTGAACATTTTGAAGATGCAAGCGGGGATGGATTAACTGAAGAAAATGATGAGTCACAAGCTGAGACTAATTCTTATATTTCTAGCTAAGACCCACAAGATTCTTTTGTTTGTATAGCTAAAATTGAGGAGGTTAGTCCTAATCCTTATATTCTTGAATCTATTAATGTAAATCCTAAAGCTGTGAATGAACCTGTGATTTCACAATGTTCTCAATGTGATGAATACAAGTCTAAGGTTGACTTTGATGAAAGACTTAGCTATAGTTCATGATAACTATAGACAAGCCACTGATATTAAACAAAAATCTAATGTAAAAATTGAGGGGCTGTCGAATAGTAATCATGATCTAAAAACTGAAATTTCAGGAAAATTGTTAATTATCGGTAGATAGTTACAGGAAATCTTAAAATCGACAACAAAGATTATTGAACTTGAAAATGAGGTTCTTGAGATAAAAAATAAAATTGAAAAGTTTAGAAATTCTTCATTTTTATTAAATGAGATAATCGAAATATCTGGTAAACAAAACGGATTTAAAAATGGCTTAGGATTTGTTGAAGTTCCTTCGTCATTTCATAATGATTAATCCAACATTCCATTTATAGGAGAAAGAAAAAAGTTGATACCAATAGTTTATAGACTGTTGATCCTCCTATAATTGTTGAACCAATAATCATTAGAAAGGAACCAAAACAAATCAAACAAGAATAACCAGTTTCTCAAGTATCAACTCATGAAAATCATATTTGAAGCAACAAAGTTTCTGCTGAATATGTTGACGATGTGATTATTGAGGATGTGTTTGAACCCGAGGTGGTACACAAGAATAGAGCATTCATCGTTCTAGTGACTTTCTTAAGTAACCAAATGAATTTAAAGAAGTTGTGTACGGGTCAAACATGTCTAAAGTGAGCAAAATGAAATCAGAAAAACCAATTATTTCTGATGCAGTTTGATGAAATTCATTAATCCAACTGAGTGTAAAGTAAAAACGGGGAGAGTTTTTAAATTAAGAATTGTCAATAAAGCTTTTGATGAAAAAGGTGTTACTTTGAACGTAGTCAAACCATAGTTGATTGAGAGTGTCTTCCATAATGAGGCATCAAGCTTAAATGACATTGAAAAGTCTTTTGAAAAATCCAAGTTGATGTACAACACAGTTTCTAAGCCTAAAGTAAAACCTCAAGTGAAATTTGTGGAACCTCTTAAGTTTGTTAGTTCAACTGGAACTGATGCTTTAGAAAGTTATTCAAATTGTTCTAATCTTGATTTTTGATAAGAATAAACGATATGTTCAATTGGATGACTCTAAAGTATCAGTTGCAACTTTTCAACCTAATGTTTCACGTACTAGTTCTAACTCATCACACACCTTTGTGGATATGAAAACTTGTTTCTTATGTGGTGAACTTGGTCATGTTGCACGTCAATGTGGATATTGGGTAAATAATACTGAAAAGCCTTTAACCTCAGAACAATCATCTAAGGTTCCTTTGGTTAAACAAATCTTGAAAAGGCAACCACCACAAGTTAAGCTTGATGATAATCATATCATGTTTCATGATGTGAATCCACGTAAGGTGGTTAATGTTAATGTAAACAACAAATCGTATGAGCTTGTTCAAACAATTTGTCAAAATAAAGATTCAAATGTGATTAACGATGCCTATCTTAGACGAATGTCAAAGAAATCAATGATATTTTGAAGAGGAAACACTGAGGCCTGGGCAACCTTTGTGAACTAATCATTAACCTTGTTGTGTAGAGTTCATCCATGACTATTTCTGGTGATAAAAGGAAAATGGATAGTGGATGTTCTCGACACATCACTTGCACTCTTGATATTCTTACGAATGTTAAAGACAATCAAGGAGGGTATGTAGCGTTTGCTGGTAATCAGAATGTGATGATTACAAAGGAAGGTGAAGTCTCAAATGGTAGTATTACATTTGAGTTGGTAAATTATTGTGACAAAGTGGATCACAATTTGTTAAGTGTGCCACAGATATGTGACAAGTTTACCCCTTTGTTCACTTACAAGGAATGTGTAATCTTTAAACCGGGTTATGTTATTCCTGAAGATATGGTAATCATGAGATCTCCCTGATCGAATAATATTAATATACTCAACATGAGTTCTAATGTATCGTCTTCTTCTTCCACTGAAATGTGTTTTATTTCGAAAGCAAATGAGAAAGACTCAATCATGTGGCATAGGCGTATGGGTCATATTCATGTTCGTAAGATGAATCACTTAATGGAAAATGGTTTGGTGGATGATGTTTCACTAAAACATTTAAAATTCATCGATCACCGTGTTGCATGTAAGAAGCGTATACACAAGAAGAAGTCGCACCGGTTGAAGCAGATTCATTCCATCGATATTCCTTTGGAATGTCTTTATATGGATTTATTCGGTCTGGTGAATCGTTCGAGTATTGCGGGAGATTGTTATTGTTTAGTTGTTACCGACGACTATTCAAGGTATTCATGGGTGTTATTTATATGTTCCAAAGAACATGCACCTATTCTCGTACAAAATTTGATTACCAAGATCGAATCACTTTACATCCTTAAAGTGAGACGAATCCGAAGTGATAATGGCATGAAGTTCAAGAATAGTGTCTTAGACTTTTTCTAATTCAGAAAGGATTCCATCGGGAATACAGTGTTTCGTATGTGCCACAACAGAATGGTGTAGCTGAGAGAACAAATAGAACGCTGACTGAAGTAGCAAGAAAAATGTAGGCGTATTCAAAGCTTCCCACCCAATTCTGGAATGAAGCTGTGCACACCGCTTGCTATACTCTTAATCATGTTCTAACGATTAAAAAGCTCAAACAGACGATTATAAGCTGCTGAATAACCGTAAGCCTAATTTACAATTCCTCGAACCATTTGGGTGTCCTTGTACTATGCTTAAACGAGAGACGGGTAAGTTCAAAGAAAAGGCGATTGAAGACTACTTTCTTGGTTATGCGTCGCCTAAGAAACGTCTCTTTAATTTTTCTTCTAGGTGTGTAGTGGAATTGTATCAAGTTGACTGTCAAAGATACACTATACCACCTACTTGAAAGGTACCAACTGAAGTTTTGGTTCGCGCATATTTGGAAGAACAACTTATTTTTATACCAAGATCTTCTATTTTATGATGATAATGTGGTACATTATCAACCTGAGAAATCCGATAATGTTTCTTATAATTTAGATGATGCCGATTTTTAATATTCTTCATCTGCTCCATTGATTGATATTCAAGATGTTTCTGAGTCACATGTTGGAGAATATTCTCAAACATTGAATGATCTGGCAACTTAAGAAAATGTCACTAGTTTATGAGACAATGTTGTTGTTTATGAGAATCCAACTTTTAGGATTAACTCGTATCATCCTCAAGACAGCATCATTGGTGATCTTAATGATAGTGTTCGCACGCGACGACATGTCACTAATATATGTGAAGATAAAGTATTGTGTGCATATGCTGATATACATGCTTCGGGAATCATGAGTATCACCCGATACACTTGCTTTTTTTTATCTCAAGTTGAGCCGACAAATCTTCCTATGGCACTTCAAGATTCTTAGGTAGAAGAAATGCAAGAAGAGTTGCAGCAGTTTGTGCGACTGGGTGTTTGGGATCTCATTGATAAACAAAACCAGGTTAAAAAGCATATCCCGACAAAATGGGGTTTTAAATGTAAAAAGGAGTGGGTCTATTTTCTGAAATAAATCATGATTATTTGTGCAAGGATTCAATCAGACAGAAGGCATGGATTACACGGAAGTATACGCTCCTTTTGCGAGACTGGAGGCTACACATATTTTTCTAGCCTACGCAGCCTTTAAGAATTTGAAAGTTTATCAAATGGATGTTAAGAGTGCGTTTCTTAACGGGGGAACTGTCACACCCCAACCTACGGCGGAAATGCCGAGGCGCGAACTGATTGTCACAGCTCTCAAGGTACTATCATAAAATATTAAATATGACAATATCTATTAACTTTAATTAAATAACCATACATCAAAGTAACCAAAGTGCATGAATTAAAATTTAAACAAATAAAAAACTTTAATATTCTAATTCTTGTGTCTTCTTGTCTAGCATGCAACCTAAGTTTTCGTCAAATACAAGCTTGAGAATCACATCACACAATAACCTGCATATGCGTTAAAAAAAAATAGGTTTTGTCAACACAATGTTTAGTGAGTAAATCACCAGATTTGAGACACTATATAATAATAGGTAAAAGTGCAAACTGTTCCTGTGAGATATACAGATAAGCCATAGCATATAAAAATCAAACAACTATAAAGAAAGGGTCAACCAATCCATATAAATGGACATTGGTTACCAATCAAGGACTAAACCGTGCCATAAAAATGGATATCGGTTGCCGAAGTAAGCAAATAGCGTTCAAAGAAAGCAAGTAAGCAAATAGCAAGTTAGGCAGACTGATAAACACACAAGGATAAACAGTTGCGTTTGAATACTATATAAAAGAAAATCTCTACGAACGCATATGTCCCCAAAACAGTTAAAATACGAAAAATAAGGGGAGTGAAATACTCACCTTAGCAATAAGCAAAAGTTGGAAGACGATAAAGAAAAGAATATTATGAGTTATGCTTGTTTTGACTTATCAACGGAAATCCCTAACAGAAATACTACAAGTTAACAATTGGTCTAATAAAGATTAAAGTATATATATGAAACTGAAAAAAGAGTTTAAAGGAATCAATTAACGTTGATTTTATAAAAGATGTTTACAATTATATTAGAAATAACAACATAAATTATAAGTATTTTTAATTAAAGTTGTAATGATTTATATAAAATATTTGTTTATGAAATTATTTGTCCAATACTTATTTTAAATCAAAAAGATACATTTATATTATATGTTTTGAATAAAAAACATTTTTCTTATGTATTAATAAATAATTATGAAAATAGTGAGTTGTGGTCGATCAAATAATAATTTATTTGAAGTAAATAATGATTTCTTATCAATAATAATTTATATAAGATAAAAATTATTTATAAAAGACTTTTATAAAAATATGTATAACTGAATTTTAAACATCTAAATTAAAAGATTATATTATGGATTTTTACATTAAAACCTTATTATAAAACTCTTTATCAATAAAACTTTTAACAATTTTAACAACTACACACACACACACACACACATATATATATATATATATACGGAAAACAACATGTGATTACGTTGGTTTTAAGAAAACATAAATTTGTTGTTGATTTCATGAAAATTAATTTATATTTTCATGATTAAATAGTTAAAAAAAAATCTATTTTATAAAAACATGAACTAAAAAGGGGCTGGGGGTTTGAACCCGCGCCCCCAGCCACCAAGCAGTCCACGCACCAGAGCCCTAACCAACTGATCTAACCAGATACTTGGTTACATAAGGTATTCAAAAATTGAAAAACAATTGATAAAGGTACACAGGTTATGAACAAAACCCTAGTATCACAAATTGATTAATATGATTGTTGTTTATCTGATTAATGCTAGGGGTATTAAAGATGATTTAAAAATGAATTTGATCCATATAAACCTTATCAGGAACACGTCGTATAACCGTCTATTGTGACACAACAATTTCCGGCCACAATTTGCTATGAACGGAAAAACAGAGGCTAATATAATACAACTGATTAAAGGGGTTTTGATTGCGATGGTTAGGTGATGCAAACTGCAACTTTAATAGATTTATTATAAACGTTTATATGTAATACGATTAGGTTTAGGGTCGGCTCATATAACGCGTGAAAGATCTTGATTATGATTTAGTTAACACAATTGCGATGTCGGTTAGGCCGTAATAGGAAAGATTAATATGTATAGAGATTCGATTTCCAAGTTGATAGCAAGAATTGAGGTCCAAGAAATCATAATTGTAACCGAGTCTTCATGAAAACGGGTTTGGGTTTGAAAAAATGGGTTAGGATATTTAGAAACTTATAATTTGCATCTTAGTCCTTGTAATATGAGGAGGGAAACAATTGGGGTTAAAGTTTGGTTTTTGCCAAGGTAAGAAAGTTATATATATATACATATATATATATATATATATATATATATATATATATATATATATTTTATAAATACATAACAAAAAAAATAATATAATAATTATTTATCTTCTCGATAAACACGATATTTGTAAATGAAATAACCCGAACATTGAAGCGAGTCGGGTTAGATAATAATTTAAAAGTTCGTGTTTTTATAGTCTCCCCTACTTTAGGAAATTTCGTCTCGAAATTAAGAAATACTATAACAACACCATTATATTTTTAATAAAAATACGAATGATTCAAAACTAATCATAACACAGAACCTTGAGTAGTTGAAGCAACGCTTCAAATAAAAATCCGATAAGGGCACTATATATAGGATATACCAGCGACGTATCCACCATGTCCTTATCATCCTCACATTTTCACCATTATCTCAACTACTTACTATTCTATATTATGACACACAATCATTCACATCATGATTTCCATACGAGGGCTTTGGTAATTACGTGTCGACCGGTAATTACTTAGATCGTCGGATGGTCCACATAACTCGTCCCATTGTGTGGGTTACAAAACATGATTTTTAGGAAATAAGGGTTTTAAGGAATTTTAATTATATCACTAGAAAATCAATAATGTATAAAACAAATTCAAAAGTTGTTGTGGGTTTTAATAAAGTAAGGGAATTTCTAAACATCTTTTAAATGTAAAAGTATAAGTATTTAAAATTGAGATTTTATTATTTGTTGAGGCTAGCGAGATGAGTTGTGTTGGATGAGGATAAACAACTAAGATATAAACAGATTTTAAATAAACAATCTTTATTCATGGGTAAATGATGTAAAAGATAAATAGTTCAAACGAAAAATAATCCAAGGCCATAAAGAGGCGTTACAATACGCAATTAAGAAAAAGACAAAATAAAGTAAGATAGATAAAGAAAACGGCAAAAGTCTTCACGGTATTTGAGCAACTTAATTGATGTGACTTGGAGCACCATGAGGAGTTGCATTCATAGGGGTAGGAACAGTTGAGGTAGATTGACTTGGGATAGCTTTAATGGGTTGAATTTGCATAGCAGGGGCTTGAGTAGAGTAGGCTTGGTACGCTTGAGCTTGCGGGTGCGGAGCTTGATAAAGTTGGGTTAGGTAAGGTTGACCTTGATTGATGGGGGGAGCTTGGAGGATAGGAGATGGATGGGTTTGAACTTGGTGAGCATGTGTAAAGTAGTGGGGTGCAGTCATAGTTTGGGCTTGATGGGCATGGATAAGTTGAGGGAATGTATTACGGAGGTGATTTGGGTCTCCACACTAGTAGAAAGCACGGGTATAAGGGACAACGGGTTGAGCAGGTGAGATGACTTGTGCATTAGGCGGGACACGACAAGTGCTGTCAAGGTGGCCAAAGCGATTGCATTTTGTGCATATTCGGCAAGAGAATTGAGCAGAGTGGTGATGGTTACACTTGAAACATAGGGGATAAGGTCCGACATAGGCCTTCTTGTTCGGGGTATTTTGGTTTTGGTAAAAAGGAGGTTGGTTATTGGGTTGGTTAACGGCATAGGCTTTACGCTTGTTGCTATTGTTGTGGTTGCTGCGGTGATTGTTGTTGGAAGCAGGCTTGGGTTCGGTTTTAGCATCAACGGATGAGTTGGTTTCGGTCTTGTTGGGATAAGGCATGGAATCCTTGCGAGACAAGGTTCCATCCCAAACATGACTATCGGTGAGAGAGGCAGTTAGGTCCATCGCCTCATCAATGGTTAACGGGTCACGACTCACCACAGCATCACGGAAAATGTTTGGTAAACCGCGAATGTATTTCTGAATGCCGCAGTGTTCGGGGGTTACATGGCGGGGTAAGATTCGGCTAAGTTCACGGAAGTGGTTCGAGTAGGTAGAGTTTTCCCGCTATCTTGCTTGAGTTCCCAAAATTCAGCTTCAAGTCTCTGCAGCTCATGTTCCGGGCAAACCTCTTATTTCATTGCTTCCTTAAGTTCCTCCCATGGCATGGATACGACCAAGTCTGACCCTTGGTCATTCCTCAGGGCATTCCACCAGATGGCAGCTCGACCCTCGAACTTGCTCGAGGCGAACTTAGTCCGTTTGGTGTCTGGACATTCACAGTGGATGAAAATATTTTCCATCTCTTCAAACCATTGCAGCAATTTAGTGCTCAGGAAGTTGCGGAAATCAGCATTGTTCGGTGCGGCCTAAGTAGCAGATCCATTGGAGGGAGGCTTTGGATTTGAGTAATAATTGTGGACATAGCAGCAGAAAACTCCTTCGTGATTCTAGCAGTCAAACGACGATCATGAGAACTAGAGGAACGTTGATGACGAAGATGGTTTCTTAGCGAAGACCTTCTATAAGGACCAAAAGTAAAGAATTTATAAGGCGAAGGGTAAGTTGAAGAAATCATTAATATAAGATTAGTTGTTTTATGATAACTTTGCTTTTAAGAATAGGTGATATCCTGAGAAATAGAAGTAAAAGATTATAAAGTAAGGGGTACATTGCATAGATATTTATGAGTTGATGTAATAAAAGTTTAATGCGTGATAATTAGAGGGGGTAAGTTTAAAAGTTAAAATTTAATTTATTTAGTTAACTTATTAAACAATTAACGAAACAAAGTTTGTGTGTTGGCCTCCCATGAGCTTTCCATGGCAATTTGAATGGCCCAACAAAATTAACGAATAAAACAACTGAGTTTGACATCCCATGAGCGTTACATGACATTTTAACTGTCCCAAATAATTAACGAATTAACAATGCAATGAAGTTTGTCGGCCCGATGAGCGTTACATGGCATTTTAATCGACCAAACTAAATAATGAACTATCGAAATAAAAAATTGGGTAGTTGGAGTATCTTGTGAATCACCACGTTAATTACTACAACAAAAACATGAAAACAAGTTGTGAAATGGATAGTCGGGATTCCCAACTAACCATTTAAAATAACATAAAACCATAATCAAAAGGGTTACCGAATTTAAGCCACGAACCACCGTGAATTCGGTTTAAAAATATTATAAGGAATGCAACCACTAATGTGGTCACGGTTGACAGCTTAGGGTAAGGTTGTCCCCTAGGTAAGGAATAGCGTCTTACCTTTGGTTCTTGGAATCGTTTTTCTAGGGCCCAACTCACAGTTTCTCTTCCTGTTTCATTTATTATTGGGACATGCCACATAACCTAGCCCTAAGGTGAACGAGCAAAAACATCAGATGAGAATTCTTAAGGAATTTTCTGAAAATAAAAGCAATCTAATTTCGAAAAATTTTCTTTGAATGTTGAGGCATAGCCTCGGAGTTTGTGTGCGTGCATAACAATACAATAGATAATAAATAAATAATTATCTAAGAAAGCTGTAAACAATTTAATTGGAACACATAAAGGTAAACAGATAGGCACGTATGGGGCTCCTAAACATGTTACTATGGCACCACTAACGACCTATCTTAAACCTTCAACTCTGATACCAATCTGTCACACCCCAACCTACGACGGAAATGTCGGGGCCCGAACTGATTGTCACAGCTCTCAAGGTACTATCATGCAATATTAAATGTGACAATATCTATTAAATTTAATTAAATAACCATACATCAAAGTAACCAAAGTGCATGAAATAAAATTTAAACAAATAAAAACAATTTAATATTCTAATTCTTGTGTCTTCTTCTCTAGCATGCAACCTATGTTTTCCTCAAATACAAGTTTGAGAATCACATCACACGATAACCTGGATATGCGTTAAAAATAAAATAAAATAAAATAGGTTTTGTCAACACAATGTCGAGTGAGTAAATCACCAGATTTGAGACACTATATAATAATAGGTAAAAGTGCAAAATGTTCTTGTGAGATATACAGATAAGCCATAGCACATAACAATCAAACAAATATAAAGAAAGGGCTCAACCAATCCATATAAATGGAGATTGGTAACCAATCAAAGAATAAACTGTGCCATAAAAATGGACATCGGTTGCCGAAGTAAGCAAATAACGTTCAAAGAAATCAAGTTAGGCAGACTGATAAACACACAAGGATAAACAGTTGCGTTTGAATACTATATAATAGAAAGTATCTACGAACGCACATGTCCCCAGAACAGTTAAAAATAAATAAAAGAAGGGGAGTGAAATACTCACCTTAGAAATTACCAAAAGTTGGAAGACGATAAAGAAACGGATATTATGAGTTATGCTTGTCGCGACGTATCAACGGAAATCCCTAACGGAAATACTACAAGTTAACAAATGGTCTTGATTTGTTGTAAAACACACTTACTTTCTATATCGTTTTATCATGTTTTATATGCTTAACAGTTTAATTAATAAGAGTTATGGATGGTTTTTACTTAATTTTACAAAGTTTGAATGTTAATTGTAGGTTTTGAGTTTTACAAGAGAAAAGAGCATAGTTTGAAGACTCTAGGGGCTTATTTGATCAAGTTTAAAGATTACAAGTCAAGGCCCGACCCAAGCCCACAAGATCAAAGCCTTACATGATATTATATAAGATTATTAACAAATAAACAAACCCTAACCAGCCAAAAATCCCGAAATCAGCAGCCCCCGACCTGCCAATCGCAATTCAGCAGCCACCAAGGAAGAAAAAAAAAGAGTTTTGAGCTTGTGGCGGCTAAGAGGAAGGAGAAGAAGACTAAAGGAAGTTAATACAGCAGCTAGGGTTCATCTTCATCAATAAACTCAGCCATATACTAGAGTATTACATCCATAAACTTTGCCTTATTGTTCAAGATTCATACTCTTTTGATTTGATCTGTAAACTTGAATTGTTTTGCAATTGAATTGAAGATTGACTTGTTCTTGATTGATATTGATCCTTGAATGAGTTTAATTATGTTTATTTTGAGTTTATGATGTTTAAATTAAGTATTTTCTGCTGTCCAAAAATCATGTTAGGCTAAACTTGTTAGTTCTACCTAGGATAGATGATTATTGTTAGGTTTTAATGGAGTAATATGGCATGTTGATCATCATGACTTGATTTGTTAATGAAAGTTTGGTTTAATATTTAATTAGGTTGTGTTTAGTGGCTGTGTTTTTATTAATTATACTCATATACCTCTTGCTTTGATTGATTGAATCAGTTTTGATTGATTTTAGCTTGTTTGAACTCTTTACTTTGTGTTTAGAGATTGTTTGCGGGGTGTACAACCGTAGGGTTTAAGTGGGTGTGTTAATTGATAAGATTCAGCGGGTAGGCACCTTCTTAGAGACCGAGAGGTGATAGGAAGTAAAGTCGTCTCATAGCTTTTACTTGTTAGGATTAGGATCGCGCGAGAGTGGGTTCGGTTCTTGTCGGGTTTGGGTTTGTGAGCGATTAGTTGATCTAGTTTAAGTTAAACTAAATTATTCCTCTATCCTTGGTTGCGTAGTATTCGTCTCCATTAGGGTCGTGTGTCGTGAGTCCGAAAGGAGAGTCGACATTAGAACACTTTAACAACTCGTTTCCCGGTTTGTTCTTAAAATCAACTAAGTGTAAGTTAGAGTTTGTTGGTGAGACCGAGAGGTGATCTATCTTCCTTGAGTGAACCTTAGTTGTGTCATCCTTAGAAACCGGTGTCGTGAGATTCTTCAATCCATTAGTTTATTATACCTTCAATATGATTCTTACCTAAGTAGACGTTTTCTCCGATTACAGTTAAGCTTCCAAGTTTCGTCAAGAGTTTCATTTAGTTAAGTTAAGTTTAGTTAATTAATTTAGTTAAAGTAAGTCAGGTTAAGTAGTTAATTATCTTAAAAATCATTTAAATATTATTAGGTGAGTCTTGGTTAGGGTTTAGTGATCATAAACGTTTTCACGTGTCCTTGTGTTCGATACTCGGACTTCATTAGTGCAATACTATTAGTGATCGGTACACATGCCGGTTTTGTGTGGTTTTTTTAGGAGTCTTGTTTAATAAATTTAAAGCTTAGTTGTGAGTCATTTAGAAAGAGCATCATTATACACACATCAGGTCTAATAAATATTAAAGTATATATATGAAACGAAAAACGAGAGTTTAAATGAGCCATCTAACGTTGATTTTATAAAAGATTTTAAAATTATATTAGAAATAAAAACATAATTCATTCTCTTATTATAAGCATTTTTAATTAAAGTTGTAATGATTTATATAAAATATTTGTTTATGAAATTATTCGTCCAATACTTATTTTAAAACAAAAAGAAACATTTATATTATATGTTTTGAATAAAAATCCTTTTTTATATGTATTAATAAATAATTATGATAATAGTGAGTTGTGGTCGATGAAATAATAATTTATTTGAAGTAAATAATGATTTCTTATCATTAATAATTTATATAAGATAAAATTATTTATAAAAGACTTTCATAAAAATACTTATAACTGTATTTTAAACATCTAAATTACAAGATTATAATATGGATTCTTACATTAAAACCTTATTTTAAAAAACTTTATCAATAAAACTTTTAACAATTTTAACAACTATATATATTCATATACAGGGGAGGGATATTTGAGAACTTGATAAGTTGTAAGAACATTAAGAACTCAATTCTAGACAACACATTTAATTAAATGAGTTAGAATATGTGGTTGTGATTAAATTTGATTAAAAAATAAATGAGGAAAGAGAATAAAGATTTTTGTTGAATACACAAGTTTAAACTTTAGTTACACATGTGTAAAAAGTCGATTCAGTGTGTAAAAAATTACGGTAATTTTGTGTACATTACTTACACTCACTTACTTACGTATTACACATGTGTAAAAAAAATTCCAAAAAAATGTCGTTTCGTTGAGTTCTTTCGAGTTCTTAAAACTTAAAGCGGTTCTCAAAAGAAATCAATCATATATATATATATATATATAACGGTTTTTTTAACAAAGATTCGGAAAACAGCATGTTATTACGTTGGTTTTAAGAAAACATAAATTTGTTATTGATTTCATGAAAATTAATTTATATTTACATGATTAATTAATAAAAAAACTATTTTATAAAAATATGAACTAAAAACGGGCTGGGGGAGGGGGGGGGGGGGTTCGAACCCGCGCTCCCAGCCACCAAGCAGTCCACGCACCAAAGCCCTAACCAACTGATCTAACCAGATACTTGGTTACATAATGAATTCAAAAATTGAAAAACAAGTTATAAAGGTACCCATGTTATGAACAAAACCCTAGAATCACCAATTGATTAACCTGATTTTTGTTCAACTGATTAATGCTAGGGGTATAAAAGACGATTCAAAAATGAATTTGATCCATTTAAACCTTACCAGGAACACGCCGTATAACAGTCTATTGTGACACAACAGTTGCCGGCCACAATTCGTGATGAATGGACAAACAGAGGCTAACAGAATACAATTGATTAAAGGGGTTTTGATTGCGATGGTTAGGTGATGCAAACTGCAGGTTTAATTGATTTATTATAAACGTTTATATGTAATACGAATTAGGTTTAGGGTCGGCTTGTATAACGCATGACAGATCTTGATTTTGATTTAGTTAACACAATTGCGATGTCGGTTAGGCCGTAATAGGAAAGATTAATACGTTTAGAGATTCAATTTCCAAGTTGATAGCGAGAATTGAGGTCCAAGAAATAATAATTGTAACCGGTTCTTCATGAAAACGGGTTTGGGTTTGTAGAAATGGATTAGGATATTTAGAAACTTATAATTTGCATCTTAGTCCTTGTAATTTGAGGAGAGAAACATTTGGGGTTAAAGTTTGGTTTTTGGGTGGTTTTTGCCAAGGTAAGATAGTTGATAGCGTGTGCGTGTGGTAGTAAAATAATATGGATTATGTGATAGATGGAATGATTTTCTTTTGCACAAGATCGTATTTTAAATTTATAAAAGTGATTTCTACAAAGACTAAACACACACAAAATAGGGAAGTGTACCTATCGTATATGTAGAATAGTGTTGGTAAGAACCAAGTATCGATACGTGGACACAAATGTTTCTAATAATAAATCGTTGTTTTACATTAATCGGAGGTTTAAATCATTTTGGGGTTAATTTTTGAACTTTTTATAAAATATAAATACCTATATATAATATATAGGTGACCGAGACAAGAGATTCTAAACGAGTAATTCAAATACGTGAAGGTTACCATCTAAGATCAAGAATCCACTCCATTTTAGCATTGATAATTAATATTCAAACATGTGGTAAACTTGTCGTAGCAGTGTATGATAGATAGCTCCTTAAACCTTAAGTGAGCATCTTTGGCACTAAGGAGTGTAGGTTCCCTGGACGGATCACACGAGATATCCCGATATACACAGGTGCGGAATCCCTGTGTAGATCGTTACGGACGTAGAATATAAGCTCACGAACACACGAACACGATACGAACAAACACACGTTATATTAATAACTCGAACCGTGTTACTTACAGCCTCTCGACCTCACGTCACTCGACTCAATGAATTACACGTAAACTGAACTATTTGATTAACACCTAAACAGTAAACCCGAAGCCTATATAAATACACAGGCGAAGTTGTCCATAACTTCGCTCGTTCAACAAGTTCGCCTAGGCGAACTTGTCAACAACTTCGCTTGGTTAACAAGTTCGCCTAAGCGAACTTGTCAACAACTTCGCGTTTACAAACAAATACACAAACAATATTACAGACTCGATTACAGACATTAGACATATGAATTACTGACATCTATGCACCAACAGACTCCCCCTTGGCAGTAGCTTTATATCTTGATCTTTCAGCATCGGTCTCGTAATCCTGTATCTTCAAGCGTGCACTCCTTCTCTAACACACACGTGACTACTCGCTGATATTTCCTTGCTTCATCCTTCCAAGCAGGAATATAGAATATCTTCTTTTCATTCAACACTTGTAAATCAGCTTTTGATAAGTTAACAAGATGCATCGGGTCATACACCCTCAGCACTTCTTGTTCATCTTCGTCTTCCATCACGGCTTCAGCAGTCTGGCAATCAACGTACCACCATTTTAGATTCTTCAACACATCTTGAAGCATATTCTTCATTGGAACCTCCTTGATGCATCGGATCGGTTTGTACTTCATCACCATCCATGGCTTGCCATCTGCTCTCAATCCCCTCTCTGTATCCTCCACGAGCTTTCCCTTCTGTGGCTATAATAGTTCAAACTTCTTTTCTTTTATGCTTTCTTTCCACACAATCTTCTCAATCACTCTCGCCATATTGTTGTCACTTCTATTTATCAGGCCCAACCTGGCCAAATCTTTCACCTCACATTCCGGTAACGTATTGAGAGATCTCAACATTCTCTTGAAGTATTGAATACCATCATAACGCTTCACCACAAACAACTTTATCTGTTCATCATAAATCCAACAGATAATTCCCTTCTTCGACTCAGCATAGCCTTTGATGTTATAGCTCTTCTTGAACATGGCTGGAACAGTAGGCTTCTTGGTCTTAATAAACCAATGAGCACAGCCTTCCTTCCACCTAGGCTGCTCCTCCCACTCAGTCTCATCCATCTCAGCACCCATGTCGGCTTTCTCAACATCAGGGATCTCGTGTTCAACGTCTTCTTCTACTATCTCCCCCTTTTCTATCCCATCTTCAATCTCAATCTGCTCACCGATCTTCTCAATAATATCACTCGGCAGCACATCTTCATCAAACAGCACATCGTCGCTGAACATATCATCATCAAGCTCCTTCAGCGCATCAATCACGTCATCCTCAACTAACACCACATCATCACCACCAGCCGCGTCTGTAGACTCCCCCTCAGCTGTGGAAGTACCAAGAGCTTGAGAAGTTCTTGGCAGCTCACCACCTGCATCTTTCGATGCATTGGGATCATCGTCTCGGTCGTTTCTCTTCTTCGTTCTGAGCTCGTCGCCCTTACAGCTCATCTCCCCCTGAGATGCCAAGAACTCCTTCAAGGCATCTATAACTTTCCCATGCTCAACCAGGAGGGATGCCTGTAGTTGATTTGCTTCCACTAGGCTTTGAATAGTCTTAGATTGCTCTGCCACGATCCGCTCTAGTGAAGCTATTCTCTCTGAATCTGAAGTAGGCGGAGGCGAGACACTAGAAGCAGGCGTAACCGCAGGTGGTACCATACCTGATAACCCTGCAGCAGTAACGACCGTTGACTCTACAAATCGTGCTGCTACCACCGACTGAGTAAGCGTTGGAGGCGGTAGAGACACGATCTCCGGAGTCGACGTCTAGATAGCAGTGGTGGATGGAATGCTAGCCGTTGATGTAGCCACCATGGGAACATCCGCAGCGCTTGTACTTGTCACCTGTACAGAAGAAGGAACGATGGACATACCAGACAGTGCGGCCGGAGCAAAACGTACAGTCCTTGAAGTCTCTCCAGCTCCCATGCCAGCACCCGTCCTCTCCCGTCTTGATCTTCTTATCAGCTTATGTATGTCTTCTTCCTCTTCTGACTCTTCATCATCTTCCGTTCTCTTCCTCTTCCCTATCGTTCTCTCCCGAGACACCATCAACCGTCTCCCCTCATTCATAATCTCATCCAAATCAGAGTCAGCCATCGACGTAGCTGCTCTAGTCATACTCACACCCCAAACCTTGTGCAGCCGAGACCTGCACCTCTTCAACGTGATCCATATCAAAATAGCATTGACCTCCAAAAACAGCGTCAAGATCAATATCCTCAGCAGCAGACACAACAGGCACAGCAGGAGCAGGAACAGCTTGAGTTGCTCTCTCCTGTCGCGGTTGAGGATCTCTAAACTCGTCCCCACCAGCAGGAACATACTCTGGGTTGATTAAAAACCCAAACAGTGGAGTATGCCTGGGACGACGTTCAGGGTTGCTCCTCGCACTTGACGTGCGGCATTGAGCAAAGATACGTTTGCTCACCGATTCCACGTATCTTATCGGGCGTCTCTGAGGTAGATTTGGAGCGACATGGTTCAATATCATCTGGATGAACCGTGGGTACATAATGAACCGCTCCCGAGACATCGCCCTTCTTTGTCTATCAATCTCGTAGAAGACCATTTGACTGAAGCTATAACGCTTGTTATAGGTCAGTGCAGTCATGGCAGACTGCATGGTCGCACCCATGCCGTCAGTGCCCGCCTTCCTCCCAGACATGCAAACGATCATAACGTGCATGAGGAAGCGCCACTGATCTAGAAGGAAACCCTTCCTCCTCTGGGTATCTCCTAATGGACCAGAGTAGCCCACTCGGAGAAACGCTCCATCACGGAACGGAGCTACGAACTCAGTTGGGTCGTCCCTTGTCTCTTCACCAAACCTTAATGCCACCCGGATCTGTTCAGAATTGAACTGAACTTGTTGATTGTTCACCGTCGCTCTCATGACCGGGGGCTCAACACGGCAGTCGTATTCAACCGTCTGCCAGAAGTCTTCGATATTCGGCAGAGATATCGGCAGAGTGTTGGTGATGGCATGAAAAATCCTCGAGTGTAGGAGGAACGTTATGATCACGCGGTAATCGTCCACACCGCTCGCCTCCGGGTCAAGTGTAATGTACATATTGTGACCCGGGAAAAATTTTCTCTGATTGTCACCATCATCTCCTCCTGCACCTCCAGCACCAACTACCGCAGCCATATCTGCAACAAACTAACCAAGTTAGAACGACACCAAGACATAGCACAAGTTCGCTTTGTTACCATGAGCGAAGTTGTGATAAACTCTGTATAGGCGAAGTTAAAGATGAGGCGAAGTTGGGAACAACTTCGCTTCATCTTTAAGTTCGTCTAATTAAGATTAAGTAAAAATGATCTAGGCGAAGTTAAAGTTAACTTCGCTTCATCACAACATCGCCTCAGGCGAATTTAAGTTTCAGGCGAAGTTACGGATAACTTCGCCTCAGGCGAACTTAAGCTTCGGGCGAAGTTACGGATAACTTCGCCTCAGGCGAACTTAAGCTCTAGGCGAAGTTACGGATAACTTCGCCTAAACCCTAACTTCGCCTGAATCTGAAACGGCGACAGTAAGATTCTGCAAACATCGAAATCTGATGTTTCGGCTAGTTTAGACGATTAAGGATCCTTAGAACAAGTTTTTTAAGGACATGTTGACGATCAGAATGGTGATTAACACGTAACAACAAGTTTTGAAAATCGGTTGAATGTCCGACGATTCGAGGTTAATAACCGAGTCGAAACGAGGTAGGCGAAGTTGTGCTATGTCTTTTTTCTAATGTCATGGTAACGTGCGTATTTTAAAGTCCACCTTTTTTCTAATGTCATGTCACCTCAATGATGTCAATTTAAGTTGGCAAGTAGTTTCGTAAAGTAGAAAGATTAGGATTGACTTCGATTTCTCCAATACCAATTCTAACAACTTCGGGTGGTTGTAGTTTAGTCACACAACCTCCCCCTGGTTGATATATGTAGGTTATAATTACACATTCCATTAACACATGATTTCTTTAACTAGCCTGATATCCTAAGCAAAGCCATTTTCGGATTACCAAGACTTATATCTCATCATTTCTAAGTACAATATAAGGATCCATGTTTCGATAATGTATCAAAGTATTTCTATCTTTCAAGAACATGAATCAATCATGAACGATTGCCAATAGAATTGACAACCACCAACTTTGAATTAGTGATTTAAGATGGTGAAACATTTCTCATCAAAAGATAATTGTAATATAACCATGTACTTTACTAGACTACACCACATGTTTTGTATAATTATCAAGTAAAACAAAGCTTCTTCATAGATTTTAGATGGTAAAAGGAGTTTAGCTCACGATGAGAATGATGATAAACATTACGAAGAATGATAATAACAAACACATGATTAAACTTGGAACAATCTAACCAAATGTAGATGAATCTTCCTTCTTAATGATGATGATGATGATGATGGATGATGATGATGGTTGATGGTGATGACCTCCAAGCCTTCAAACTCTTCACTAAATCTTTTATATAAGTATTATTTTGTGTTTTTATAAGAGAAAACCGGATAGAACTCTTTTCAAGGCACACCAAATGAGTGCAACATGAGTCACTATTTATAGGAAATCTGGAGAAAAAGGCACAACCCTGTGTCCACGTAGGCACGCCCCCTTGTTTTATAGTGACATGTGCTAAATTCATTTAGTCTTTTCTGGTAAACGTCCACGGCCCCGTGGTTGAGAGGCACGGCCCTGTGCTTTTGTTCCAAGTTTTTGTCTTTTCTGGTTCCAGAAGTAGGGGGTGTGTTTCTTGAGGTATGGGGGCGTGTTTCTTTGTTTTTCTTGTGTTTTCTTATGTTTTTCTTCGTCTTTTCGCTTGTTTCTTCGTTTGGGGCTTGGTTTCACCTGAAATTACATTTTATTATCATAAGTAGTCTTTTATGCTATGTTATTTGATAGAAATTGCAGTTTTTAGAGATTATTTGATGCCGAAAATATGTATAATTTTATGTACATCAAACATCCCCACACTTGAACATTGCTTGTCCTAAAGCAATTTATTTATAAATATTGTCTAAAGACAACAAGCTTAGATTATAACCATTCCTTAAGTGAGCTCCAAGAAAATGGAAACAAAATAACCAATCTTAATTCGTATTACTGATAAATAAAAAGGAACTTTTGTTTTTTATGAGCTTCTGTTTATATAAATCGTCACGTTCTCACAATGTTCGCTCACACTCAGTTTTATATCTGATCATACCTGTGATGTATGTATGTGAACACTCTTAGTCATAATGCAACATGCGATAAATAAGCTTGTAACAAGTTCAAATCTCCACGTTGTGAATGGTTGCCTAGATCAGAAGGTAATACGGGTTGGTTTTGTTTGACTTGGGATTTTTGGTATTTTGTGGTGGATAAGGGCTCTTGGTTGAGGATGGTAAATACAACTTTTCTGGTAATCGGGGATTTCTCAGATGTCTTCGATGGTTAGCTCTTATCCCGATTTTTATTTTTTATTTTTTTTAGCAGAGACCTAGCGACTCTTTTAAGGTCAGATCGTTAAGACCAGTTTTTTCGAGGATGTGGATTAGTTCTTACTCAATCCTGTTCTAAACATAACTTCCAATTCTAGTGGATCGTTTGGCTTTGAGCCTAATAGCCCCCACCCTCATCAGTTTGGTATATTCATTCTGAGACTAAGTTTGACTTTTTCTACATCTTCCTTTGTGGGACCAGTTTCCGCAACCTAAGCATCGTTCGTATCTGTTTGCTCTTCTCTTCATTGCGTTTTTGGAAATTCCACAGAATGATGGCCTTTGTTCGTCTTGGCGCCACTTTTTCCTTACCTCATTGCTAAAGAGAAATATTCTCTCCCTAAGTTCTGGAGGCAACTAAGGTTTTGTAAAGCGTATGCAGCAAAGGAAATTGAAATCGAAAGAATGCATATCCAGTTCTTTAGGGCCTGTCGGTAAAAGATCAGTGTTGTATTTTACCGGTGAGATGGATAAAGTGATAGGGTTTTGGTTAATGTTTTTGGGTTTTGTAATTTGGCAAAAGGGTTTGATGGAATTGTGATAACATTACCTTCTTCCTTATACAACTCTTCGTGCGGTCTTGAATGAATAATTGTGACAAGTTCTAAATCACACGAAACATATGACTCACTTAAAGCTTCCGAAAAAATATTTATGTGGCATGAGGTTTATCTCACAGTAACGGAGGAATTGGGTATTAACACCATATTTTGCATAAATTTATTCTCAATATTACAAAACTTCTTTTTTACTCTTTCACTTTCGTTTAGTAATGATTGGTTATTTGCTAAAAAATTTTCTTGGATTTCACTTTAAGTTTTAAAATAATCTTTGTTTGCTGCAAAAATATTTGTTGAATTAGAGAATTTTTATAATTATTTGAACAAACAATTGGTCAAGTAATTCCCCTCCCCACACTTGAATCTCACATTGTCCTCAATGTGTAAAGATTCATGAAAAGATAAAAATTCTAATTAAGTATAGTGGGTTAAAATGGAGAGTTACTTCCCTACGGGTTGAAGAAATTTTGACAGAGCGTCCCCTGTTTATCGTCTGTTTTCCTGTTTTTGTACCTGTATAATATAAAACTGCAAAAAACCACAAACGACCAAGTATAAACTGCTAAAAATTGGGAATGGAATTATCCATCCCTTGCCTTATCGGGCTAAATTAGTTCCTACCATAATTTCTTTGGCACCCACGTCCATAAAAGTATCCAAACTAACAAATAAACAAACAAACAAGTACGACAGAAAGTAAATTGTTTAAACACACATAATAATAATGTTATAAAATACTACCAACCCATGCCCGTGCCCATGCCCGACCTACCAGTGCCGCCAGTCATTAATTGTGACAAGTTCGAAAGAGTATCGGCTGTTGTGTGACGAGCTGGGGCCGGCTCCTGATGAAGATGCGCCTCCTCGCTGATGGTAAGTGCGGCGACGGTACTGTCTGGCTGGTGATCCTCTCCTCTCGTAAGCATCCTAAAGCATCATTTCTGCAGGGTCTTCTGGGTCCCAAACCTGGTTATTTCTGTCATAAAATCTCCATACATCTGGGTTCCACCCGATTTGCTGAATCATCTGCATGCTTTCACAATAGACAAGGTTGAGGGCTATCGAATCTGCGCTTCGGTTTCCTTCTGTGTCTGCATTGTAGGCTCTGTAAAGGTTGTAGATCAACAGGCCACCCAAAATTGGGGTATTTCCTTTGGCAACTGCATTTATCATGAAAAGCTTGCAAAAAAAATAGTGATGTTGCAATGTATGTCATTCTTCATGCACTACAGTGCCCAAAGATCCCTCAAGTTAACCACCCCTTCACTTTGGCCTCGGGCCGTGGCAGTGTGACTAAGCAAATGATGAATGTATCTCATGAGCGGGTCACGTAGTGCTGTGCTTTTTGAGACGCTTGCATTGTATTCTTCAGTACCATAACTCAGTTGTTCCCAAGCCTCTAATCTTGTGTTTCCTACTTCAGCTTCGTCATCAGCATCTTCATCAGCAAAGTTTGCTTTGGCGTTAAACCAGATGTCTGATTCAGTTTCCTCGGTTGTGTAAATTCCCAGATCAATCCCCAGTTGGGTGACAGAAGTTGTACGCCATTCACCCCCACATCTAAACTCGATTGCATCTTCATCCCACATGTCAAATTCCTTCTTATTTATATTGAAAGAGGCCAAGAACTCCTTTGTCAGTTCTGTCACCGCCTCCCCTGTTTTCTCAAAGACTCTTTTCCATGGCTCATTTACAAACGTGTTGTATCGGTCCCATTGGTTGCCTTGGCGCAATGTGTCTTGGAAAGCGTAGAAATTTGGTTCTAGGTATCGTCTGTTCAGGTAGCTTAGTCTTGCATTGGCCCGTGTGTCTCTTGTCTTTTGTCAACCAAAGGCTAGGAATGCGTGAATGTCGTCTCCATACTCGGCCATCTGCAATTCATACCCAATTTAGTCAAAAATTGACAAAAATTATCAATGTGCTGGAACAGAGAGCAAAGCACGGTGGCGTGCTTTCAAAAGCACGGTACCGTGCTGTTGATACTACTTAGTTTATTTAGATTTTGACTTTTGGTTGACCACGATTCGTGTTGTTTCGGGCACAGCTCGTGTTAGTAATAATGATTTGGTCAATTCGAGAGATTTAAGGTTAAACTAAACCTAGAATGAAGAACTTAAACAATACAATTGTTAAATTAACATACCTTTGGTTCGGAGTTGAAGAATTGATGAAGGAATTAGTGAAATTTGGGTTGGTAGGCGGTTTATTGTCCAGAAACGAAGTGGGTATTAGGGTTGATGTTTGGGAAAAGTTATTTTTATGTTTTTAAAATCGTAACTATTCTGGGTTAAAAAGCACGGCGCCGTGCTTTTGGAAGCACGGTACCGTGCTGCATGGTGCAGACAATATTTTTTTTATTTGTCGTGCTGGTTCGTTTTTAACTGGTTTATTTTCTGGTTAGTTTACGATAGTAATTAAAAGTCCTAAATTTCATTAAAGACATAAAACATAAAGGCACAATTAAACATAGTAGAAATGAAAAGTACAACAACAATCCTAGATCCTAACACATAACACTAGCGGGAGCAACTTCAACGTGAAACAAAGTCGTGACTTCAACGACCACCATTCCCGAACAAGTCTTGAATGTGTGGTGGTGCTCGTTTGGCTTCCAAGAGCGCGGCAAGCTTTTTGTCGAGCTTAAAGATTTCTCAGTTGAGAAAGTTGAGCTTGGAAGCCACATCTTTGTGGTGGCCATCCACAATATGGAAGTTTTCGAACCTAAGCAGTTCGACTTTGTTAATTAACTCAACTATGCGAGCTTCAGTTTGAATGTTGCTTTCAACTTGATCTCTCATGATGCATTGTTGCTTGCCTTCCATTTCATGTTGCTTGCCTTTCCTCACTTGTCTCCATTCAACCTTCTTGTTTTCTATTTCAGTAATGTTGTGTTTGGTGTGAATGGAATAGTGGGTTTATGCATGCATTATATAGAGACTGGAAAGTTGAACACGGCCCCGTGCTTATGAAAGCACGGCCCCGTGCTGCTAGGGGAATAAATGTTTCTGAGTCAGAGAATTGTACGGAGTCAGCGCGTATCATGCTGAAGATTCAAGGACGACCATGGCCTCGTGCTTAGGGAAGCACGGCCCGTGCTTTTTGTCACAGATAATATTTTCAGTAAAATGCAAGAGCTGGAATTCTTAGGATGACATTTAGTATGATAATTTAGGAGTTTGGTCATCTAAAAATTTCTTTTCATTAACATTAAAAGGTCCTAAGAAAAATACAGGATAAGCCCGGTTTTCCTAAAAATAAGAAAATGTTCGAGTTAAGCCCGAAATCCTAACACACTGTGCGTAATGCACTTGTTTACACATACAAGTAGAAAATTAAGTTTCCTAGATTTCCCCGAAAGGCTCTCCTCCTCCGAATGGTCCTGGTGGTGGAAAGTACGTGAAACCGAGAACTTGAAATTGGAGTTGTTCATTGATGTCTCGGAGTTCCATTTTCATATTTTCCACTGATTCGGTGAGTTGAACGAGGCACATTTCAGCTAGGAAATTCATTTCGGTGAGCTCTTTGACGAGTTCTTGAAGTTTCAAGAGAAGCTCGGTTTTGGAAACATGACGGGCATCATTTCTCGGGTGTCGGGAAACAGGGGTTGCTTCACTTATCTCAGTTGGCATGTTGAATTTTCGGAGACTATTGGTTTTGTTTTGATTGGTGCAAGGAATGCAATGACACAAGGTGCCTTTTATAGCCAACCAGTAACCTAAGCACGGCCCGTGTCTTTGTTCTAACAATTCTGTTACAAACCAGTCTGACTGAAATTTTTTTTAGCGAAGATTCTGGTCCGCGATTTTTGGCACGGGACCGTGCTTTTGGAAATACGCCCCCGTGTTTCTAGTTTTTTAGTTTTTTTTTTAATTTTTTTATTTACAAGTCCTAGTTTTGTGAAGGTCTTGGCCAGACCTTGTTTCCTTGATTTCCTATTGGAAGAGTTGGAGGGTTAATACCTCCGGAACTTCTTCAAATGGTCCATCGATATATGGCTTTAATCGATGTCCATTTACTTTGAAATTTTGGCCATTTGAATTTGAGAACTCAACCATCCCATAGTCAAAAACTGATTCAACTATGTAGAAAAGACGTAAACGAGCGTTGTATAACAGTACACGGTCGTCAACTTGGAATTTCTTGTTTCCTTTTAAATGGGCGTCGTGCAGGCGTTTAGTCTTTTCCTTGTAAGACCAGGAATTTTCATAGGCCAATGTTCTCAGTTCCTCGAGCTCATGAATTTGATCTTCCCGGTTAACGCCGGTGGATGTTAGATCAAAGTTTACTACTCTGAGAGCCCAGTAGGCTTTGTGTTTTAATTCCACTGGTAGATGACATGCTTTCCCGTAAACGAGTTTGAAGGGTGTCGTTCCTTTGGTGGTTTTGTAAGCCGACCTGAGGGCCCACAAAGCGTCATCTAACTTTTCTGCCCAATTTTTGCGATTCATTCATACAATTCTTTCTAAAATCCTTTTAATTCCTCGATTTGAGACCTCCACTTGCTTACTAGTATGAGGGTGATATGGTGTTGCCAGTCGGTGGTGAACCCCATATCGTGCTAAGACTTTGTCCATCAGATTGTTATAGAAGTGGGTACCTCTGTCGCTGATTAGGGATTTCGGAGTGCCGAATCGTGAAATTAACCTTTTCATAAATCGTACAACTACTCGAGCATCGTTAGTGGGAAGAGCTTGTTCTTCTACCCATTTAGATATGTAATCGACTGCTACAAGAATGTACTTATTTTCGAATGAGTTAGGAAATGGGCCCATGAAATCTATTCCCCATACATCAAAGATTTCACAAATTTGAATGCCTTTTTAAGCCATCTCATTTTTGGATGAGATGTTCCCGGCTCTTTGACAAGCATTGCATGCTTGGATCAATGTATGTGTATCTTTGTATATGGTGAGCCAGAAGAATCCTGCATCAAACACTTTCCTGACCGTAGCGGCGGTACCGTGGTGCCCACCAGTAGGTCCCTCATGGCAGTGTTTGAGAATATCTAAGGCTTTCTTGCCTGCTACAAACCTACGAATAACTTGATCAGCGCCTATCCTAAACAATTATGGATCTTCCCAGAAGTAAACTTAAGGTCGGAGAAGAATTTCTTTCGCTGCTGATGAGTAAGTCCTTTTCTTAGGATCCTACAATCTAGGTAGTTTGCGAAGTCAGCCTACCAAGGACTTTCGTCTTTCTCCTCTATGACCGCTTCAATGCGCATGAGAATTTCATGTGGGAAATTATCATTGATAATTTTCTTGTGAAGTTCTTCTGAAGCTGGGCATTCTAAACGTGAGAGGTGGTCTGCAGCGACATTCTCTGCTCCCTTTTTGTCTTTGACTTCTATGTCGAATTCTTGGAGTAGTAGGATCCATCGGATAAGTCTGGGTTTGGCATCTTGTTTGTTGAATAGGTAACTTATTGTGGCATGGTCAGCTTAAACTATAGTTTTAGAAAGAACTAGGTAGGATCTAAACTTTTCAAAAGCAAAAACTACTGCTAACAACTCTTTTTCTGTTGTGGTGTAAATTTCTTGTGCATCGTTAAGAGTTTTACTAGCATACTAGATTGGGTGAAAGTGTTTTTCTTTGCGTTGTCCGAGTACGGCTCCAACTGCAAAGTCACTTGCATCGCACATGATTTCAAATGGAAGGGTCCAATCGGGTGTAGTCATGATTGGTGCATTGACAAGTTTGTCTTTTAATATGTTGAATGATTCAACACACTCTTCATAGAAGATGAATGGTGCGTCTTTCTCCAGAAATTTGGTCATAGGTCTAGAAATTTTGGAGAATTCTTTAATGAAACGACGATAGAATCCCGCGTGACCTAGAAAACTTCTAATGGATTTCACTGATGTTGGGTGTGGAAGTTTAGAGATAGTTTCTATTTTTGCTCTATCGACCTCTAATCTCTTTTGAGAAATCTTGTGACCGGGAACAATGCCTTCTTTGACCATAAAGTGACATTTCTCCCAGTTGAGCACTAGATTTACTTCCTCATACCTGGCTAACATCTTGTCAAGGTTTTTTTAAACAATGATCGAAGGAGTCTCCAAAGACTGAGAAGTCGTCCATGAAAACCTCCATAGAGTTTTCTATCATTTCATGAAAGATGGCCACCATGCAACGTTGGAAGGTGGCTAGAGCATTACATAACCCAAATGGCATTCTTCGGTAGGCGAAGGTTCCATACGGACATGTAAAGGTTGTATTCTCTTGATCCTCAGGAGCAATGGGAATTTGGAAATATCCGGAAAATCCGTCAGGAAAACAGTAGAACATTTTTCCAGACAATCGCTAAAGAATTTGATCAATGAAAGGAAGTGAAAAATGATCTTTTCTTTTGGCGTCGTTAAGCTTCCGGTAGTCAATGCAAACTCGCCAGCCAGTGATGGTTCTCATTGGTATCAGCTCGTCCTTCTCGTTCATCACGACTGTCATACCACCCTTCTTGGGTACTACTTGAACGGGACTTACCCAAGGTGAATCCGAGATCGGGTAGATTAATCCGGCATCAAGTAGTTTGATTACTTCCTTCTTTACCACATCTTGCATGTTGGTATTGAGACGTCTTTGATGTTGGACCACGGGTTTGTATTATTACTCCATGAGAATTTTGTGAGTACAAAAAGAGGGACTGATGCCCTTGATATCCATGATCTTCCATGCGATGGCCTTCAAATGGTTCCTGAGAACTTTAAGAAGTTCGTCTTTCTCTTCTTTAGAAAGGTGAGATGAGATAATTACTGGAAGTTGAGAATCTTTTTCTAGAAAGGTGTATTCGAGATGTTTTGGTAGTTCTTTTAACTATAAGGCTGGTAGTTCTTCGATTGATGGTTTTTATTTTTCATTGTATTTAGTGATTTCATATATTACTTCTGATGCTTCCTGATAACCATCATTGATATTTTCGTTCTCTAACATGGATATGTTGAGTGTTTTGTCTAAGACTTGTGTTTCTAGCGGTGTATTAATGGAGCAATCTCGCATATAGCAACTTAAGATGGAATCTATGATGTCAACATAGTATAATGTGTCATCGTGCTGTTGCGGATATTGCATAGATTTTCCTATGTCAAAAGTGATTGCCTCGTTATTGACCCTAAGAGTGAGTTTGCCGGTGCAAACATCAATAATAGCCTTTGCGGTGGATAAAAAGGGTCTTCCTAAAATCAGAGGTACACTTTTGTCTTCCTCCATGTCTAGAATCACAAAATCTATTGGGAAAACAAATTTGTCAATTTTGACAAGCATGTTTTCAACAATGCCCCGAGGATATTTAACAGATCGGTCAGCTAATTGAATGCTCATGTGGGTGGGCTTTGGTTCTCCTATCCCTAGTTTTGCAAAAACCGCATAGGACCTTAAATTAATACTAGCTCCTAGGTCAGCCAGGGCATTTCTAACAGACAAATTTCCTATATGACAAGGAATAGTAAAGCTCCCTGGATCGGTCATTTTTGCTGGCAGCTTGCTTTGGAGGACTGCTGAACATTCTTCACTTAGGGTGACATGTGAGAGTTCCTCCAGCTTCCTTTTGTTCGTCAGCACTTCTATGAGAAACTTGGCATATTTCGGCATTTGAGTGATGGCTTCGACAAAAGGGATGTTGATATGAAGTTATTTGAAGAGTTCTAAAAACTTCCCATACTGAGCTTCCAATCGTTCCTGCTTCAGTCTTCCAGGGTATGGAATAGGTGGAACATAAGTTCAGACTGGCTCCTTGGGTTGTACTGTGCCCGTCGGGGTCAGTCCTTCCTGTGTTTCATCAGGAGGTTCCTTTTCCGTAACTAGTTCTGAAGTTGGTGAGGCAACAGTGGTCGTACCTCTTCTGAGTGTAACAGCATTAGCTGTCGCATTCGGGTTGTGATTGTGTTGCTGGGGAGAGTGCCAGGTGGTCTTTCAGATAATTGTCAGGAAATTTGTTCAATTTGAATTTCTAGATTCTGTAGTGATGCTTGTTGACTTTTGAGGTCGGCTTCATGCTTTAATAATACTCCGCTGATATCAACAGCTCTTTAGTCGGCCTTCTTTTCTGCTTCATTTGTTTTGGTCATGAGTCGGATTAACATTTCTTTGATTTTCGAGTAGCTTGGGTTTTGATGGCTACTAGAACTTTGATCTTGGAATTGGGGTTTAGGCTGGAAGGATTGATTCATCGGTCTTTTTCGAATCCGGGTAAGGGTGGATTGTTACCTCCGTCTTTCCAACTGAAATTCAGGTGGTTTCTCCATCATGGATTGTAGTTATTGCTGAAAGCGTTGTTCTGTCGAGCGATGAAATCGACTTCTTCCATAGCCATGATGACTTGTTTACAGTCACTCGTCTTATGATTTCCTTCACAAGTGTCACAGATGAGTCTGGTTTTTGATAGCTCGGCTTGAAGTTGTTCGAATTTTTTAGAAAGGGCTTCAAGCTATGCTGTGACAAGAGTGTTAGAATCGACGTGGTGTATTCCTTTATGGGTAGGTGTAGATATTGGTGGGTTGTAAGCAAAACTCTTCTTTGCGGCTTTCTCCAGGACTTCAAATGCTTCGTTAGGTGATTTGGATCCTAGGTCTCCACCAGCGATTTGGTCGATGGCCTGTTTGTTTTGACTGGATTGTGCGTCAAAAAAAGTTTGTACTTGTAACCATACGTTCATTCCAAGGTGTAGGCATCTTCTCAGAAGACTTTTGTATCTCTACCCTGCTGCGTGTAGCGACTCATCATCATCGGTCTGGAATCCGGTAACGCTGGCTCGGTATTTGGCAGTTTTATCGGGCGGAAAATATTTGAGAAGAAACTATTCAACCATCTGGTCCCAAGTGGTGATGGAACCAGTGGAGATAGATTTTATCCATTCTAAGGCTTGTCCCCTTAAAGAGAAAGGAAAGAGTTTAAGCTTGATTTGATCGTCTGAACAGTTTTGAATTTTAAAGGTTCCGCAGATTTGTAAGAATCGAGATATGTGAGAAAGAGGGTCTTTGTTGAGGAGACCATTAAATTGAACTGAATTTTCCACCATATGAATGGTGCTTGATTTGATTTTGAAATTTTCTATGATTTCGGGTGTAGCCACTCCATTGCCTTAGCCTTCGAGAGTTGGCTTGGCATACTGGCTCATGTTCGGCTCATTGTTCTGGGCCGCCATCATTTCTTCGGTTTGATTTTCTCTTGATGTGGTGGCGCCTACTGATTCGTCTTTGATTGCTTCTGTGGTTTCTGTAGTCCGTTTACGAGTTCGTTGACGAAAGAGTCGTTCCGGTTCAGAAATTGGAGAAACAAGCTCAGGCTCAAAATTAGAAGACATACATGGGACTAAATCAAAATTAAACACTAAAGTAAAAGTTAGTACTAAAGGTCAGTCTAACGCTAAACTATGAGTTAGGATAAGCTATTTTAAACTAAACTAAGGTCTAAATTAATTAAGCTAAAGTGAAGTAAGGTAAAAAAAATGTAGGCTAGCCGTAAAATTTATATATTTTAATATTTAGTAAAAAAAATAAAGATAAAATAAAATATAAGCTAAAAATTTGTACAATTGTAGAAAATGTTTAAATTAAAACTTAGATCGTTCTTAGAAACGTATCGTGTGTCCTCGGCAACGGCGCCAAAACTTGATAGCGTGTGCGCGTGGTAGTAAAATAATATGGATGATGTGATAGATGGAATGATTTACTTTTGCACAAGATCGTGTTTTAAATTTATAAAAGTGCTTTCTACAAAGACTAAACACACATAAAATAGGCAAGTATACCTATCGTATATGTAGAATAGTATTGGTAAGAACCAAGTATCGATCCGTGGACACAAATGTTTCTAATAACAAATCGTTGTTTTAGTTTAATCGGAGGTTTTAATCATTTAGGGGTTAATTTTTGAACTTTTTATAAAATATAAATACCTATATATAATATATATAGGTGACCGAGAAGAGATTCTAAACGAGTAATTCAATTACGTGAAGGTTACCATCTAAGATCAAGAATCCACTTCATTTTATCATTGATAATTAATATTCAAACATGTGGTAAACTTGACGTAGCAATATATGATAGATAGTTACTTAAACCTTAAGTGAGCATCTTTGGCACTAAGGAGGTAACGTGCGCATTTTAAAGTCCACCCTTTTCTAATGTCATGTCACCTCAATGATGTCAATTTAAGTTGACAAGTATTTTTGTAAAGTAGAAAGATTAGGATTTGTTTGATCCCGTACTTGAACAATAACCAACAATCAATAACGATTAACACAGATCTCAGATCTGTCAGTTATTATATTATAGATCTATCTCATAATCTAACTTGATTCGGTGTTATACATATGTATATATATTAAATAACTTTAACGTGAAGCTTGAGAGAGAGTATAAACTTTAAACTTTTCTGAATAATATTAGTTCTCTCAAAACTTCCACTTTTTACAAGTGAACAGTGGTCACTATTTATAGAAGACGATCTGGTTCGCTAACATCCCCTAGCGAACCAGCATCCCCTTCGTTAAATAAATTAACTTAACGAACCACCCCCTGATTCGTTAACATCCCCTAACGAATCAGGAGGGAATACATTATAATGTCCTAGTTCGCTAACATCCCTAGCGAACTAGACTTAACCTTAACGAACTAGTCTTAGTTCGCTAACATTCCTAGCGAACTAGACTTAAACATAATGAATTAGACTAAAATAAACATTAAATATTACATTTAAATATCAAATAATCATTAATGATAATTACAAAGACTCTAGACGCAAAACCGTGCACTAACAGGATTGACTTCGATTTCTCAAATACCAATTCTAACAACTTCGGGTGGTTGTAGTTTAGTCACACAACCTCCCCTTGGTTGATTTATGTAAGTTATAATTACACATTCCATTAACATATGATTTCTTTAACTAGCATGATATCCTAAGCAAAGCCATTTTCGGATTACCAAGACTTAGAGAAATACATCATAACTTATATCTCATCATTTCTAAGTACAATATAAGGATCCATGTTTCAATAATGTATCAAATTATTTCTATCATTCAAGAACATGAATCGATCATGAACGATTGCCAATAGAATTGACAACCACCAACTTTGAATTAGTGATTTATGATGGTGAAACATTTATCATCAAAAGATAATTGTAATATAACCATGTACTTTACTAGACTACACCACATGTTTTGTAAAATTATCCAGTAAAACAAAGCTTCTTCATAGATTTTAGATGGTAAAAGGAGTTTAGCTCATGATGAGCATGATGATAAACATTAAGATGAATGATCATAACAAATACATGATTAAACTTGGAACAATCTAACCAAATGTAGATGAATATTCCTTCTTAATGATGATGATGATGGATGATGATGATGGTTGATGGTGATGACCTCCAAGCCTTCAAACTCTTCACTAAATCTTCTATGTGAGTATTAGTGTGTGTTTTTATAAGAGGAAACCAGATAGAACTCTATTCAAGGCACACCAAATGAGTGCAACATGAGCCACTATTTATAGAGAATCTGGAGAGAAAGGCACGGCCCCGTGTCCACGTAGGCACGCCCCCGTGTTTAATAGTGGCATGTGCTAAATTCATTTTGAATTTTCTGGTAAACGTCTACGGCCCCGTGGTTGAGAGGCTCGGCCCCGTGCTTTTGTTTCTAGTTTTTGTCTTTTCTTGTAGATCTTTGTCTTTTCTGGTTCCAGAAGCATGTGGGCGTGTTTCTTGAGGCATGGGGGCGTGTTTCTTTGTTTTTCTTGTGTTTTCTTCTATTTTTCTTCGTCTTTTCTCTTGTTTCTTCGTTTGGGGCTTGGTTTCACCTGAAATTACATTTTATTATGATAAGTAGCCTTTTATGCTATGTTATTTGATAGAAATTGATGTTTTTGCCGAAAAGATGTATAATTTTATGTACATCAATAGTTATATATATATATATATATATATATATATATATATATTTTATATAAATACATAATAAAAAATAATATAATAATTATTTATCTTATCAATAAACACGATATTTGTAAATGAAATAACCCGAACATTGAAGCGGGTCTGGTTATATAATAATTTAAAAGTTTGAGTTGTTACAGGAACTTCATGAAGAGGTGTATGTGAAGAAACCTCATATTTTGAAGATCCTGACTATCCTGAGCGTGCTTACCTTTTAAACAAGGCTCTATATGGTCTTCACCAAGCCCCGAGCTTGGTATAGCACACATGCTTACCATCTGATCAATAGTGGAATCAAACGAGGGACTGTTGATTGCATTCTGTTTTACAGCATGGTCGAAGAGGATTTGCACCTTGTCAAGATTTATGTCGATGACTTTCTAGTTGGCTCAACAAATGACACGTTATGAAAGGACTTCGAGAAGCCGACGCATACAAAGTTTGAAAAGAGCTCGTTGGGAGAAATGAGTTTCTTTTTAGGGTTGCAGGTTCATCAGTATGACAATGAGATCTTTATCCATCAGACGAAGTATGTGAACAAAGTATTGAGCCTATTCAAGATAACTACTGGGAAAGACCCTTCTACTCCTCTTCCCATGGGTCGCAATTTATCACTTGACGAATTGGAGGATACCATTGATCGACCCTTTGCCGAGTGATGATTGGTATATTTGGCGGTTGTGAAGAGTATTTTTCACTATCTGAGGGCTAATCCTGAAATCGGGTTATGGTATCCCAATGATGATAGTTTGATCTTACTACTTTTGTTAGAACCCGAGTCCCGGTGCGGAAGCGTGAATAATCGGTATAAACGGTGTGTAGCTCGGATCGGGGTTAGGATTGAATCTTACTCGTATTCACTCTTGAATGATATCTGGACGGATGAAATGTATTGCGAGAGAGCCTGATTCAATTAACAATAACCAATAAAATAGGATGAACACATATATGTAATCGAAACACAAACAAGATAGAACTGGCAGTATGATATTATTAGTCGAATGATTCTCATAAAGATGACCACTCATACATACATTCATACATACAGAAAAAATATCAGCCGCCCTAGGAGAGCTCATCTCGGGGAGGAGACTCTCTTAAAGGGATAAAACCCTAGATCTCACTCAATAAACAATACACTCACTCATACTAGACAAATGAATAAAAACATCTACTTATACTAGTCTAGCATAACTTGGTCTTCAAGTTATCCACCCTTGGTTGAGACCAAAAAATATATTTTTCACCCACATATTAATTTGATGCGTCGGTCTAAAATATAAGACCCAACAATCTCCCCCTTAGACCGATGCCATCGAATTTCTTCCATGATCACTTCATAACCCGTTGTCTTTCATTGAAATTCTCCCCCTCACTTTAAGCATCTCCCGTTGTTCTTTTAGACCTCTTTTCATTTATCTTGTTTGATAAGTTGTATGGGCATAAGAACGAGGCTTTGAACTTCAATGATCAACATCAAGTAACAAGGTTATCACAAAAGGAAATACACTCAATGTGATCATCAAGTAAGCTTCAATTTTTCAAACCAATTTCCTCCCTTGTAAATCATCTTCAAACCATTCCCTGAATTACGATAGCATTCTAGTCAGCCATAACCCATTCTTGACTGTTCAAGTGACTGTTTCATAGGAGGTTAAACTTTTCTGATCATCCTTTCAACATTGTTACTAGTGATGACTCTATCTTCTCATCCGTACTAGGAAATCTGAAAACTTACAAACAATGAAACATCTTTGAAAAACCTTGGATTATTGATCTTGATCTACTTTTCCTTAACTTAAGTCTTTTACTTGATTTGAAGCTTGCCAATTGTAATGAAATTCAAAGATTTTTACTCCCCCAATTTCCTTGCAATTGTCCTTAATAAACGTGTCTTCAAATCAGGTGTGGGTGAAACAATCTTGACCATCCTCATCAAGATTGTAAGAATAAAAAATTGATATCGGTCGACACTCAATGTAATTAAATCCTTAAGCTTGGTCAACACTTATTCTTGTAAAGCTCTTGATGAAGTCGTGAAATTTGATAAGGTTTGAATTCCATAAGCTTGTTGATGATTGGAGAAAAATTTACTAAAATACCCCTGGGTATGTATCTTCCACAAAGAACAGCTTGGTCAAACGGTCAACGACACCAAATATCCCAGAAGTTTCTTCAAAACCTTGAATTGTTTCACAAGTACAAACTTTTAGTTCCCGAGCACACATATTTCCCTTTACGAGCACGCTAGAACATAGTTATGCTCATGAGTAGGAAGTGTGCTCGAGAGTAAAAAGATATGCATTGATTTTTCATGAATGCTCGTGAGAAAACGTATGCTCGAGAGCAAAAAGATAGTTTTCTTGAGAAGACCAAGGATATGCTCGGGGTTTCACAAATCATGTGCTCGAATCTGGAACTTGATGTGCTCGAGATAAGATATGCTCGAGATAAGCTGTGCCTGAGCCAAACAAAAATGTGCTTGGGCTAAACACATCATGTTCTCGAAGCAACACTTAATCATTATAAATACTCGAGATCAATCTTATATGTTCATAGTGTGCTCGAGACATCAAAACTTCATTTATGCATCATCAGTTACTGATTTGCCGTAGTAGAACGTGCTCAAATATTCACTTTGCATCTGCTGCAACAAACAACGATGATATTGCCTCTAGTACCTGTGCATTTTTGACTTGTATATTCTCCATATCAGTTTGTACCATCGGTAATATTTTTCAACAAAACATCTACTGTTTGTGTAGCACACTCATCATAAACAATAACGAGCACACAAAACTCTAATTCTTCAGATCCAAAAACAAGTTTCATAATCCGAAATAAATCATTGTAAAACCATCCAAGTCATCTCGAAATAACTAAAAGAAATCTATCTTCATATTATCCATAGCCTTTTCATATCTGGAAATCATCACATGAACAAAGTTGCCCAAAAACGAGCCAAAAACATTGTTACATCAGATATGGACCGTTCTGACTAAATAAACATGAAATTGATGTTGGATCTCCAAGCAAGTCATCAACCTAACCATCAATCCATATACTTTTCTCCAAATAATCTAATAATTTCAAAACCCCCAAAAATAATTTCAACGAACTTCATCGTTTAACGTGCACGGTGGATTCAAGAGCGAAATGAATCAGTTCAGCGGTTTATCTGAACTTCGGTAACCCAGCTCTGATACCAATTGTTAGAACCCGGGCCGCGGTGCAGAAGCGTGAATAATCGGTATAAACGGTGTGGAGCTCGGATCTGGGTTAGGATCGAATCTTACTCGTATTCACTCTTGAATGATATCTGGACGGAAGAGATGTATTGGGATAGAGCCCGATTTGATTAACAATGATCAATAAAATAGGATGAACACATATATGTAATCGAAACACAAACAAGATAGAACTGGCAGTATGGTATTATAAGCCGAATGATTCTCATAAAGATGAACCACTCATACATACATTCATACATATACAAGAAATATCAGCCGAATCAGGAGAGCTCATCTCGGGGAGGAGACTCTCTCAAAGGGATAAAACCCTAGATCTCACTCAATACAAAATACACTCACTCATACTAGACAAATGAATAAAAACATCTATTTATACTAGTCTAGCATAACTTGGTTTTCAAGCCATCCACCCTTGGTTGAGACCAAACAATATATTTTTCACCCACATATTAATTCGATGCGTCAGTCTAAAATATAAGACCCAACAACTTTCTCAGATTCTGACTATAGAGGATGCAAGATAAACTTCACATCTACGATAGCGGGTTGTCAATTTTTAGGAAACCCGCTTGTTTCCTTGTAATGTAAGAATCAAAAAATGATCTCTACTTCAAACACTGAAGACAAATACGTGGTAGCCTCGAGTCTATGTTCACAGGGTTTTGTGGATCCAACAACATTTGTTGGATTACGGTTTGAAATTTCTTAATACTCCAACTTTTATTGATAACTCTGCTACCATGTGTATCACGAAGTACCCCGTGCACCACTCTAAAACTAAACATATTGAAATTCAATATCATTTTATTCGTGACTGCTATGAAAAGAAATTAATCGATAATGAAAAAGTGCACACGGATCATCATAAGGCATACCTTTTTACCAAAGGTTTTGATAAAATGAGATTTAATTTTTTGCTTGGTTTGTATGGTTTAAAATCATTTGCTGATATCCTAAAGCTCGGGTAATCATTTTTATTGTTTTTGTACAGCTTTCGTTTGTTAATTTTTTCTTTTTTTAATATTTTGGTGTTTAGGGGGAGAAAAATGTGAAAATGAAAGCGCATGATCCAGATCATGCATGACATCATTTACGTGAAAACCTTATGATTCGGATCGATTAACTAACTATTTGCTATACTAAACAACATTGCGGATTAATATTGTAAAGGATTAACAATACATTCACTTGTAAGCACTGATATATTGATATAACACTTTTAGTACAAATCAGCACTATTGCACAACTGTTCCAAAATGATAAACATGAAAGACTTATATACTACTACAATGAATGCGTATAAGTTTGGACAACATATAAGCTTATACGGCTGTATAAGCTTATACGCCTCTAGGCTTATACGCTACACATTATGTGGCGGAGTATTCACAGGATTTCCATGACGTGTACGTGTCGGATGAACCAAATCCTCGTTGAATTTGATTTTTCCATTAGAAGGGGCTAGCACATGTTCTGCAGTACCCCCCTATGAATACTTCGCCAGTATGAAGAGTTCTTAATGTTAATTGAGTGCCCGGTTCTCCAATAGATTGACCTGCAATAATACCTACAACTTCTCCCAATTCGACTAGGTCATCATGAGCCGGACTTCGGCCATTACATAATTGACAAATCCAAGATGTACTTCTTCCTAATAATGATATTTTAGCCCCTTACAACAATACAAATGACATATTTAGCCCACTAGACCTAGCATTAGACATTAATGCTCTAACAAACTCCCCCTTGGATATTGCTAGGTCTTCAATCCATACCAAAAACTCTTTTTCGATACTCCTTCTTTGCTTCTTCAAAAGACGGCTTAATAGATCCTTGCTGAGATGTAGCCTATATACACCCATGTCTTTATATTGAAATCTATTCCATGAAGCCTCAGTAACTCGATCTTGACGTTTAGCCTCTAATTCACTTTCCAATTTCTCTTGCTCATCACTAACAACACTCAATTATTTCCCATGCTCTACCAGAATGTATTTTTTTTATCAAAGCATTAATCCACAACCTTTTGTAACTGGTTGGCTTGAGTCTTTACTTTCTTGTCATTACATTGTATCTTGTTCACATGCAATGTCTCAATATCTCTCAAAGAACATTTATCAACAACATTGGATCATACACTCTAATTACATCGTACTTTTCATTCCCATGATCCAAATATATACTCGCTTCACCAGTCAACGCCAAATAAGACCAACAAAGGAAGTACGGATGAAAATCATGTTCCATTGGGTACAACGGTATAATGCGAAGCGAATCTGGTCTTTTATACCTCAAAGTTCTTATCAATTCACCTTCCGGATTCTTACGATTTCTTGATTTGAACACCTTAGGCAACTAAGGTGTCCATTTCTTGAAACCACGTTTTGCCTCGTTTATCATAAACTCCCTAATATCTTTCACCAGATCACTCTTTGGTTTATACAGCAAATCTGCATACAAATATCATACGCATCAAACCACAGTAAACTCTTCAACTCCATTAAACTATTGAAGTGTTGCACTCCAAATAGTATACATATCCCAATCTTATTAATCTTACTCGGATGGCAGTACTCAATAGCAACATCCTTCTGAGATTTCTGATAGTACTTCACAGGATTTTTGATAGTACTTCTGGAAACCAATTTTTCATCTCATCTTTGCTAATCTTCTTTGCTTGTTTGTTAGGATTTGGTTCCATCTCTATTTCCTCATCAAATACTTCATCAAAAGTATCAAATTCTTCATGTTCGCCAACATACTTGACATCTTCTGGTTTATCCATAAATTCTACATCATTATTTAACCAATCAGCTTCAATATCTGGTTCCAGATTATCTTTTTCTAAATCAAACGTTAAGTCATCCATAGATACTTCCAACATCTTTGCCAAAATAGATTTTTCTACTGGAATCTCCCCCTCTTCCAGATCATCCTCCATGTTAGTAAGACATAAATTAGAAGTAATCAAGTCTTCTAATTCCTCCACAGATTTATCAGTCGGTGCACGTTTGGTTTCTGATTCATGTTGAGGATCATCTTGTTGATCATTACCACCAACAGAAACATATTTCTTATCAGCTTTACCAGCAACCGCACCAGCACCACCTTGCGGTGTATCATCATCATCCATGTAATCAAAATCATCATTATTATAATCACCAAAATCTAACATCTCTTCATCTTCTTTATCTTCTTCTTCCTCCTCAACAACTTTTAAATCATCATCAACTTGAATAGGTTGTTCAGTAGGATCAACAAAGTCAACAAATACTGGCTCATTTACATATTCAGTGACTTGTATATCCCCATGAGTAGATTCAACAGCTTTCAAAGAAGCTTTAGCCACACATCAACAATAATAGGCTCTTCGATTTTAGACTTGCCATTATTAGCATCCTTTTCCAAATCATATTCCACACGAAAAAAAGCTTCAGCCACACCAATATCTCCACCATATACTCTTTCATACATAGTGTTACCAGCTTCAGCTTTATCCACCTTGGAGTTCAAACGAATACCCAATTTCTGCTCAATGATAACAAAGTATTTCTTGTGTTCAACAAGTAAATCATCAGATAATTTCCTTTTATGCTCACTTTCATCCAACCTCTTCTTGATTTCAACGTTATCAGCTCGTAAACGATCATTCTCATCAACAAGACTTGTTATCTTCACTTTTTGACTTACAACCTTTTCTTTTAACGACTCAACCTCTTCTTTTGAAGGACCACCAATTTGCAGAAAAATATCAGAAAATGATTGTTAAGAAACTTTAGGATCAGCTTTTGGTGTTTCTCGATGCACAAAATCATCAACCTTAAGTGTATACGTTGGAGTCTTCAACAAATGATCAATAGCATCATCTAGATTCACTTCAAAATCAGGTGCTTTATCAGCTTCAGGTGCTTTGACCACCTCATGAGTTTTATCAACTGATGTACCTTTAACGACATCAATATCATCAGATTCATCAACCAAACATTTATCAATTAATGATCTTTTCACCATATGTTTGACTCTTTTCATCTTAGGTTGACTTGCTTCTGGAACATATGTTTCATCTTCATCATCAAACTTTTTCTTTGATCTACGTTCATGACGAATATCATGCATAGCTCGAGGATCAACTAAGATTTTTTTTTGGAATCTCACTATCAAATTCAGTTTCTTCATCATCCCGTACTTGATCATCAACAACAGGTTCAACAATAGGATTTGGAATAGGAGCAGGAGGTGTAACAACCTCAGTCTTAACAACACGCTTATGTTTCTTTTTAATATTTTATGAACCTTCAGCATCAGCATCTTCAGCTTTCACTAACCACTTACCACCCAAAGAAACAGAATTCTGCATTCTCACATTCTCATTCTCCCGGTCAGAATCACTATCATCTTTTCTCCACTGTTTATTCAATGGAGCAACATAATCAGGATTCAGTAAATGTCCAAACAAAGCCCTGAACTTAGGAATCTGTTCCTCGGTCTTTTTCCTCTAAGTCTTTAGCTTAGCACACCTAGCACCAGACATGTGAGCTAGCTTTATCGCCTCTCCTGTGTTATCAATACCAGGAAATTGATGATCAATAATCATCTGGAAAAAAATCGGATACATCAGCCATTTGTTGCCAAAATATAGCTTCATATGCTCGAAAATAACTTTAGAAACGTTATATTTCAAATTTAAGCACAAAGCAGTCATCATGCACATTTGGTAATCTATAATTTCTTCATAACCACCCTACCTGTGTTCAAAACAATGAACTATCATGTGTACCAAGAACTTATAAGGTCTTGATAACCCAATCTTCAAGAAACTTCTATCCAAATCTTTCTTGTATCCCATTCCCAGAACAATTTTTCACCATTCGTTCATCCAACAAAGTAGGATTGGTAGATTCATCACCTAATTCCAAAACATCTCATATGACTTTCTTAGAAATGATATTCTCCTTGTTCTTGATCACTGTTGGGAATGGATTGTGACCAAGGAAGATTGGAATCTTTTCAACCTCTTCAGAAAATGGCTAAGTATGGAAACCGAGCACACTTGAATTTCCCAACAAGCTTTTACTTAGTCAAGCAAGGTAATTTTGCTCTTCGAGCAAGGTTATCTTCTGGAATTCTTCTTTAGTGTTAGTTCGAGAAAACTACACTTTATCAAGCACGGTTGTTCTTCAAGTCAAGCAAGGTTTGCTTCAAAGAAAACTCTTGACTAAACCTAGCTAAAACCAAGTATTTTGGTGGATCGAGCAAGGTTTATTTATAACAAATAGTGATCCCAGCAAGCTTGAAGGAAGTTGATGAAAAAATTACTTAAGGACTTCTAACAAACAAGGTTCAACCTCGAGGTCCTTATCGAGCAAAGTTTGTTAACAAAAGGTCGAAGGGATTTCTGAAGAACAAGTTTGCTCGTAGGTCCTTATCGAGCAAAGTTTGATATGGTCAAGAAGATTGAAGTCCGCTTGATGAATATTTCAGAAGAAAAATATACTAAGTAAAGCTTAATCAGAGAACTATTCCCCAGCACACTTAATGGTTACCAGGTCTGCTCACTAAAGACAAAAGCTGCAAAGATTGCTCAAATACCTGTTTACGCTTAGAACTTTTGTAATAAGTTTGAATATGTTTTGTTTCAATCATTAGGGTTTCTAGAAGGAATGTCAGTTGTCAGAGCAGACCTACAAAAGGAATAATTTAGGGCACACCTATGTAACACACACCAAAACAATAGATTGAGCGAATATCGTGATTTGAAGGTTGTCTCCCTTCTGTACGGAAAACTGCCAAAAATCCAAACATTCCACCTTGAAACCCTAATTGATTTTCATTGTATCCTTTACAATATATATGGAAATCTTGTGAGTTACTTTGTGTGTTTGTTTCTTTTCAGTCTATTGAGCAACACTAAGAGTATTATTGATTCCTCATTTATTATTCTTTTGTTCTTTTCACAAAGTAGTATGTCGTAACCTTCTTGTTAACACGTGAGTGTAGGTTACGATTGTGAGCTATTGAGCTATTGAGTGAGCTATACTTGACCGAAAAGTGGTATCAGAGCTTGTTTATGCTATTTTTTTGAAGAATTGTTGCCGAATATTGCTGAGTTTGAAGATGAAGAGTGACGTCAGCTACCAACTATTACATTGGTTTGTGACGTCAGCTTTCCTGTTTTTAAATTTTATCAGATCTACAGTATTTTTGATGTTTAAAGTGTTTCTTACTCAGATCTATATTAAATTTCTTACCTTTGTTAAAGATCTTGCTCTTATCCATCTAGATCTAGCAAATCTAAGAATTTGGTCCACAGATTTGATTATTTTTCCAAATTTGGTAAGTTTTTCATTTAAGTTTGCTAACTCTTCATTTAAAATGCTATTTTAAATACCAAAAATATGTCTAAATCAATGGAAGAGCAAGAGGTTTCGACTAACAAGATTCCTAGGAGGTATGGATAGGAAAACTACATCAAATGGAAAGTGCTATTCGAAGCTGCTGTCTGTTACAACGATGTTGAGATGTGGAACTCGATTAAGAATGGGCCTTATGTGCTGGACGGAACATTAAACAATCAAACTGTTGAAATAACAATGACGAAGAAAGATGACAGAGCATCAACAATGTTGAAGCTGGGTCTATCATGGGATACCCTGACCAGTGTAGCTCATCACACTATAGGCAAAGCAGTGTTTGATGCTATTGTTGAAATTTTCGAAGGAAACACCGAGTTGAAGAACATTAAGAAGGATCGATTGAAATCATATCTTGACCAGTTCAAGTTTAGAGAAGGTGAAAAACTGAGGTCTGTGGTGAAGAGGTTCGTGGCAATTCTTAATGAAATCAAAACAACTAATCTAACAATCACTGATTTTGATTTGACCAAGAAGTTATTATCATCTCTTTCGGGTGAATGGTACATTACTAGAGAATTCATTAAAGAGTAGGTAAAATTCCCTCAATTGAAGCTAGATGATGTCATCTGCTTTTTACAAGCAGCTGAACATGAGATGATAGAGAACAACATGATCAAAGAAAACGGACCAAGTTTTCAGGTGACAAATGCTCTTATAGCACCCATGGGAAATCTGTCCACAAAATATCAACAACATATTCGCATCATAAAAGAGCCAAGTGAATATGGAGGTGACACACCAGGGGGATTTGTTGCTGGAAATGCAAACAGTCAAGGTGGACAAACCAGATTTATTGTCCAATTGATTGATGACAATGATACATCCTCTATGTCCAGTGGACATACTCCTTTTGGTGGTGGAAATGTTAATCAAGGAAATGAGTATCAAGCTATATTTTCAATGTTTACTGAATTTTACAATGCCTTTGTGGCTAAGAATCTGATTCATACTAGTGTGGTTCAAGAGGACATTGAACAAATTGATGCTGATGACTTAGAAGACATGGATCTAAAATGGCAAGTTGTTATGCTAGCTTTGAGATGAAAGTGGTTGTTCAATAGAACTGGATGGTCCTTTGTCTCTGGTCCAAATGTCATAATAAGATTTGACAAATCAAAAGCAATCTGCTACAACTGTCAACAGCCAGGACACTTTGCAAGGGATTGCAATCAACATAAACAGTTTCAAAACAATCAGCCAAGAAATCAGTTTCAATATCAGAATCAGAATCATGGTTAGCAAAGGAACTTCAACAACAACAACTACAACAACCATAAACAACAAAATCATCAGCAAGTAATTCCCAAACATCAGAACTTTCAAAGAAATAATCAGAACCCGCGACAAGTTCCTACAAACCTTAACAGAAACAATACCAACCAACCAAGAAACCAAGGGAATGTTGCATTGGTTGCACAACAGCAAGAAGTAGGATTTGATTGGAGTAATTATGCCAATGACATTGAAAAGGAAAATGTGGCATTCATGGCTAAAATAGAGAGCAAAGCTGAATCCTTTTCATCTCAAGTACATTCAAATCTCTCAAAACTTGAATTACTTGAAATGAATGAATCATTAAGAATAACAATAGGAAAGTTACAAAGTGAGTGTTTTATAAAAGCAAAGTATGATCAATGTCTATTAGGAAAGTGACCTGACTTATGAGGAAAGAATCAAAAGTCAGGAACAAGATTGTATGGACAGCTATATGAAACAGTCTAGATATGTCACTGAAATAGAAGAATTGACAAAAATGTTTCTTAATGAAAAGTTGAAGAACACTACACTTCAAGTTGAAAATGATTTCCTGAATAATTTAGTTTCAACTGGGAATATTTGTGGGAAATTAAATATGATTAAAGAGGAAGATAAATAAAAGGTTGTTCCTCCACCTTTCAATGACAATTACTCGTTGAAGGTTGATAAGGAAAAGAGAAATGCCTACCTTGATCAGTTTAGAGAAGTGTTTAAAGAAAAGGAAGAATTTATTGAAAATTATAAGTTGGTTGAAGTTGATGACAAGGGTGAATTTATGATTAAAGAAAAAATGAAGGATGAGAAACATGCTTAGATTTCTATTGGTGTGCAAGTGTCTGAAGATGATTTTGATGAAGACTGTTTGAACAGAGATGACTTAAGTGACTCAAGTGATCAATGTTCAGGTGATAATGATTCAAAGGATAAAAGAAAAGGCAAGCCAAGCCCACCAAGAAATATTCCTTTTCTACCAAAGATCACACCCAAGATGGGAAAACATCATGAACAAATGAGAAGGGAACATGTGTCAATTGACATATGTGGTGGATCAAAAGTCAACTATAATTCAGTAAAGCCTCCAAGCAAAGAAGCGGTAAAGGAGAAAAAGGTTAAAAACAAGAAGAATACAGAAGAAACTATAAACAGTGATCAGTTTATTCCTATTTTCCCTATTTTCTCAAATCAAGAATTATTTGATGTTAGTGAAGTAGAAAGTGTAGCAAAATATGAAAATGACAATCAAGGTTTAGAGATAACTCAGATGATAAACCAATTAATTCGGAAAGGATAATCTTTGTCAAGAGTCCTGTAGAAAAACAAGATATTAAAATTGAGAATTTTTTGTACCTTTCTCAATTGATTTTGATGGTCTCAAAACTCAAAAGACCATTGGAGTTGAATCAGTAAGACCAAGTGAAAGATTCAAAAAGGGGAAGTCAAACGAAAGCTTCAAAGGAAAAGTATGGTGCAAACACTGTGATCTGTATGGACATCACACTGATTCTTGTCATGAAAGATTTACATTCAAGCCATTTCATGTACCAGATACAACAAAGTTTGGACAAAATTTTGGTTTATACAAGAAAAAGTATGATGAATACTTGGGCAAGGGCAATAAGCCATCTGATGATACTGTGAGAAGGGTTGAGATAAACAGTTAAAAGAAAAATGAAGTTATTGACAAGAAAGAAAAGAAAAGTTGAAGAGAAGAAGGCTCTAATGATCAAACAATCTATCAGAATAAAACCTGATAAGGTTGTTAAGAATGTAAAATCTGTTGACCAAGGGAATTCAACAGAAGGTAAAGAAAAGGTTAAAAGAGAGGTATTCAGAAGAAAGAAATCAAGAGAGTTAAATTATGATGATTTATTTCTTTTAAAACATGAGTTTGAACCCCAAGGATTTATTTGGAAACCAAGAAATGAAACAAAAGTGACATGTGAAACATTAGTGACAAGTGTGAAGAGAGAATTTTTCATTGGAGAATGCAAAAGCATAATTCCATATGTGAGATTACCATATGAAACTGGTTATGACACAGATGATTTTGATGAATCTTGTGGGATTGTTTATGAAGATCCCAAACCCAATGCAACAACTGTTAATGGTGCTAATGATTTGTAAGCTGTTCCAGCTTGTATTTCATCCCTTAACTGATCCTTTTCTTTGATTTGCGCAGGAAAATTCCACACCGATCAATGATGTATGGTAATGGACAGTGGATCTTCCAGACACATGACATGTGACAAGAGGTCACTAGTGAACTATGAAGAGAAGTTTGAAAGACCTGTTGCATTTGGGAGTGATAAAAATGGAGTGAAATTTGTGGGGAAAAACATTCTAACCAATGGCAAAGTGTCATTTGACAATGTGTTCTATGCGGAAGGATTGCAATATAACCTTTTGAGCATATGAAAAATGTGTGATAAAGGTTATAAGGTTGGATTTTATGATTCTCATTGTTTCATCTTCAAACATGAATTTGTAATTCCTCCAGATATGATTATGATGATGGCTCCTATAAATGGAAACTTGTATGAATTGAAAATGAAAGATGCAATTTCTAGGGTGGAACTTGTTTTGTGTCAAAGCCCACTGAAAATGAAACCAAATTATGGAACAGAAAGCTTTTTCATGTTAATTTAAACAACATAAAAAACTTGTTAAAGGTGAACATGTATTTGGTTTACCTATAAGGGAGTTCAATCTCGATGACAAATGCATCTCATGTCAGAAAGGTAAGCAACACAAGTCATCGCACAAAGTAAAACATGTAAACTCAATTCAATAAGTATTGTAAATGCTTCACATGGATCTTTTAGGTGTTGTGAGTGTTCCTATTATAGGGAAGAAAAGATATTGCTTAGTGATCATTGATGACTTTTCAGGATATACTTGGGTTTATTTCTGAATTCCAAGGATGAAGCTGCTGAATTGATCAAGAGTTGTGTTACAACTATTGAGAAACAACTGGATGTGAGGGTGAAGGTAATGAGAAGTGACAATTGGACTAAATTCAAAAATGGGGTGATGACTAAATTTTTTTCTTGCAAAAGGAATTCTACAACAATTCAGTGCCCCTAGAACTCTTAAACAAAATGGTGTAGCAGAAAGAAGAAACAGAACACTCATTTAAACTGCAAGAACCATGTTAGGAGATGCTTATTTCGCTGTTACATTTTGGGCAGAAGCTATCAACACTGCTTGTTATGTTCAGAACAGGGTTTTTCTCAACAAAAATCAAGACAAGACTCCTTATGAGATTTTATTCAAAAGAAAACCCTACATCAAGTTTCTCAAGCCTTTTGGATGCAAGTGCTCATTGTTGAATACAAAAGATTATTTGAACAAGTTTGAATCAAAATCTTTTGAAAGTTTCTTTGTTGGATACTATACACACTCAAAGGCTTATAGAGTATATGTGAAAGATCACTTGAGTGTGATTGAATCGTCTGATGTGATATTCAATGAAAACCAGTTTAATACAGTTGATGGAGCATCATGGTTGTTTGATCTTGAGAAGTTAATCAAGTCTTTCAAGATTTATCCTAAAGACTTTGATGAAACTTTGTATAGAACAAGTGGCCAAGAAGAAATGTCAGACAAGAAGGTTGACTTGGACAAATTATGGTTAAAAGTTGCTAACAAAAATGTTGAATACTCCTTTGATAAGAATGCTTCTGATCATGAGTCAGAAGATGAGCAAACTGACAATCTTGGGCAACCACCTGTTCATGAAAACCCTATCATGGATGATGAGCAAACTGACAATCAAAATGATCAAGAGCAAGTTGTCAACAATGAAATGCAATCTGATGAACTGTTTGATCAAGAACAAGGTGAAAGACAACCAAACTTTAAAGAATTGTTTCAAAGTTTGAACATTGGAAATAATGTTGCTTCAACTTCATAAAAGTTTGCTGAAGAATCACTTGAAGTGAATGATACAACAACATATACAATCATTGAGGAACCTGATCTCAATGATACAAATCTTGATTCAAATATGTCCACAAATCTTGTTGTACAAACTTCCTTTGTTTAAAGAAATCATCCACCTGAAAAAACTTCATTGGAGACATTAATGAAAGAGTTACAAGAAGTGCATTTGAATCTGCAAACATTTGTTTGTACTCCGGCTTCCTGTCCCAAGTTGAACCCAAGAACATTTTCAAGCCTTAAAAGACAATAGTTGGGTAGAAGCAGCACAAGAGGAGTTGGCTCAATTCAGAAATTTCCAAGTGTGGGAACTTGTAGATAAGCCAGGTGGTAAGTATGTTATCTGTTAGTGCACGGATTTGGTGTCCGTAGCGAGCGAATAACTTATAGATAGTCTAAGCTGTTTATTAAATGTATATTTTTTGTAAAATGGTCATTCGCTATGGATTGTATTACAAATGGGTCCATTCGTTAGTTATCTAGGCTAGTTCGTTAAGTTTATAAGCCCATTCGCTATGCAATATAAAGAATGGAGACTGGTTCGTTAAGTTATTACCATTCGTTATGGAATCATAACGAATGGAGTCTAATTCGTTATGAAAATATAACGAACTAGACTTAACTTAATGAATTGGAACATGTGGCCTATAAATAGTGTGACAATCGTCAATTTCAGGTTAACCCCGTTAACTCAACTCCGTCAATTCAAACTTTAAGATCGTTGAATCTATAACGCACACTTCATTACATTTAAACTAGGGTTTAAATGACGCTTAACACTTACTACATGTGTAGTCTTTCGGGATTTGCACCGAAACGCAAACGAGTTGACGCGAACGATTGATAAATAAACGACAAACGTCAAAACACTAATTATGTGATTATTATGTGTTAGATATATGTGTGCTACTTGATTGTTATGTGGAATGTTAAACAAGAAACAAGAACCAACTAGTTTAGGCTAGAGATGTAACACTTGAAAGATTAGGGGCTAGAGTGTAACTTGTATTATTATAAATATAACCTATTCACAAAACCCTAACCCATTCACCCCCACCCGATCGCCTCTCTCTCTCTCCTTGTTCTTCACGGCTGCCGTCCACCAAGATCACACATACACACATCAAATCAAGAGATTAATCCAAGAACTAGGTGCTAGGAAGGTATACTTGATCACCTCTTACCTCTTTGTTGTTTAATTTTGATGTTTAATGGGTTGTGTGTAAACCCTAATCGGCCGATCATGTGCATGTAGGTGATTAATATGCTTGTTGTTAGTTGGATTATGGATTGATAACTAGATTGATGTTGTTGCATGATTCATTGTTGTCTTTGATTTGAATTAGAACACAAACCCTAATCTTGTATGTATGGTGTGATTGATATGCATGGATAGTAGTTATAGTGTCTAGAGGGTTATATGGATGCATGATAGTTCATAGATTGTTATTATGTTGAGTTTTGATGTGAACAGATTCTGGACAGAATGTATATACGATGTTTAACTGACTGTAACGAAGTGTAAACCTGAAAATTGATTGAGATTGTGGGTACTGCAGTAAACTAGGTTGAGTCTAGTTTCTATAAAGTATAAATTCGTAATTTTTGGATAAGTGGAACTATACTTTTATGATTTTACAAAAACGTGATGCAAAGCTGAGTTGTTAGACCTGCTGTTAGGTTATGTTGTAAATGTTATATCTCATGAACTACGAGACCAATTGGGTTGGTTCCACTTCTGGAAGTTGACTCATTGAGTTAGGAACCAAACCCAAGTGGTCTTGCATTTATTGGATTTTTCGTTTAACGGGAATTGCAAATAACATTCTGTTGCACATGAATCTGACTGATAAGAGTTTGCTGTAATGTTTTGGTCATTATAAAAAAAATATGTGGAATAAAGATAAGATAAAATATGTTCTGGAAACCTGAGATATGTATGCTTCTGTGGTAATTTTTGGTGAATTAATTGAGACGTTATAATCAGTGAACTAGTGCAATCTTTCAAGTAGAAATTCTGTCATAACGAAACTAGCTGCTGAATGGTGTAGGATTGCATGAAATATGATAGTTTTTATATAATTGTTGTATTTTGACCAAAATACCCTTGCGGGGAATAGTTGTTAGTTGATTGCCATGAATTGACCAAATTGCCCTTTATGGGGAATAATGGTTAGTTAGTCTTTGTTTGTTGACCAAAATGCCCTTACGGGAATAATTGCTAGTTAATTGTTGTGTGTGACCAAATTGCCCTTACGGGGAGAAATTGCTAGTGATATGCATTATTAGTACGTGACACGAAAGTAATTGCTCACTCATGTATCGTATCACAATTGTACTTGTGTAAGTCACACACGACTCACAAACGAAACACGAAATCTGTTACGTGCATAGGAATTATGTGCCGAGTCTAGAGACTCGTTAAACGTACCGATACTTAGAAAATCTCTTTGTTATTTAGAACGCTAGAGAGTTTCTACGACGCGCATCACTTGGTGATCTAGATCGGGATAGTCTTCGCAAACAGTGAGTTTCACTTACCCCGCTCTTTGAACTGTTTTCAAACGTTTTTTAACTTGGGGGAGATAACATACTCCGATAAACATATTTTCTGAGATAAACGCATATTTAAGATTTTGTTATAAATTATATATCACTTGTAAAGGGCTAAGCGGCAAACGTAACATTTGAAGTCCCACACATCGGACCGGTTAATATTTGGAATAGCGAGTCACTGTTGAGTAGTACTACTGGGTTTGACAAACCCCACCCGACGTTAAGCTCAACTGGAGGTTGAGTGGGTGTAATTTTGGCTAACACTTACCATGGTCTGGATTGACCTGGTGACGGGCACTTGATAAACAGTCAGCTTCGGTCGCGAACCACTTAGCGATACTTGTTGTATAGATTAGCTACCTATCGATATATAATTTGACATAACACTATCTGGTAATGCAAAACACTTAAACGTCGTAACGTGGTTACGCAACACTTAAACGTCGTAACGTGGTTACGCAACACTTAAACTTCGTAACGTGGTTACGCAAAACACTGAATCGTCGTAACGAGGTTACGCAAAACGCTAAACGATTTATCTTATTTAACTTGTGAACTCACCAACCTTGTGTTGACACTTTTAGTATGTTATTCTCAGGTAGCCGAGGCGGGCGCGCGGTTTAGGAGCATGCATTAAATGAAAACACTTTTATTTTGCAAACATACTTTTAACAGTTATCTTTGGTTTTAAGTCGTCCTGCGTGACGCAGCTTTTGAATTAAGGTTTTTACGCTTCCGCACTTATTTGCATTTAAACGTTTTTATGGTTTGATTATAACTGATGATTCCGATCCTGCCAGTTCACACCCTCTGACGGTAAAACTCCGTTAGTGGATTTTGAGGGTGTGACAGATTGGTATCAGAGCCATTGGTTATAGCGAACTAGAAGCTGCATGCATACTAGACTATAACCGCGACGACCCATTAGTTATAATGATACGCACTGCATAGGTTTGTGTAGTCTTGAAATCTTATTTCTTTACCTCCTTCACTCATACGCGCGCATATACACGGCTTACCTGTAGGAATGTCGACGCCACCCTCATCATCATCCGATTCGATGACGCATGCTCACGGGAAGGAACCGCAGTTACCTACTGCCTCGCCACCCCGTGTAGTCCCGGAACTCGAAGCTCCTGCACCGAAGAGGTACCGCCTATCCGGAGGCCTGTATGAAAACAACGTTAGCTGGGATTGGTACCCCAACATGATCAGACGTATGGTCTACCGTGAACAAGTTCCCCCGTTGCCTCACCCGAACCATCCTGCTTACCCGAACACTCTACCACCCATAACCGAACCTGTGGAGCGAGTTCTCGCAGCTGTCGTTTCTTGTTTGGAGCGTGATGTGGGTTACATGCGCTACACAAGAGAGAACGTTTCCAGATTGTTAAAAGACGAAACCGAGAATAAGGAGGAGATGGCCCGCATGGCGGCGGCAATGAAAGATATGCAAGGGGCTAGTGATCAACAGATGAGGGTTATGATGAAGATGCAAGCCGAAATAATAGACTTGAAAGAGCAACTCCAAGAAGCAAGGACCCGAACCGAAATAGCGTTAGAACGTTGCGATATCCTACAAATGCAACTTGCTCAGAACGCAGCAGAACCTGAGGCAGAGCCTGAGGCTGAGCCCGAGGCAGAGCCTGAAGTAGAACCTGAAGAAGATCCCGAAGAGGAGCCTGAGGAGGATCCCAAGGAAGATCCCGAGGAGGAACCCGAAGAAGAACCGGAGGAAGAACCGGCTGAGGAGGAGGCACATTCGGAAGTGTCCTCAGATGACGACATCTAGTGATGATGATACTTAGATGGAGGGGTTGTCTCCATCCTAACTATTATTTTTCTATGATTTTAAGGATTGATTGGAAATACTTTGTAGCGAATACAATGGTTTTAATCATGAGTTTTTATTTAGACTAATATGTGGTTGTGATGTGATGTTTTTTTTTTCTTACCTATCTTTTATTACATGTATGGTGTGTTGTATATGAAAGAAAAATTCATGTTTAACATTTTATACTGTGATTCTAGGAAATGGCCGGAAGAAACGCTGAACGAGGACGTGGTAACATCAGCATGACTGCAGCTGAACTCCAAACTCTGCTGAATGACCATGTGGCGGCCGCTTTAGCTGCACACGTTCAAAATCAAACAGGAGGCCCGAATGGAACATGTACCTTCAAGAACTACCTTGACTGCAGGCCCAGTACGTTTAAGGGCACTGAGGGAGCTATAGGCTTCCTGCGTTGGGCTGAGAAAGCCGAGTCGGCCTTTGAGATGTGTAACTGTCCCCCTGCCAGTAGAGTCAAATTCGCTGCTGGGACACTTGAGGATTCCGCCCTCACTTGGTGGAATTCGAACATCCAGATCCTTGGATTGGAACTGGCTAACGCGATGAACTGGGAGGAGTTCAAAAACATGATGCGAGAGGAGTACTGTCCGAGGGAAGAAATTGCGAAGTTAGAATCGGAGTTTTGGTCGTTGAAGATGGTGGGTTCGGAGATTGAAGCCTACACTACTCGTTCGCACAAGTTGGCAGTGATGTGTCCGCGGATGGTGGATCCGCCGAGCAAGAGAATAGAGTTGTACATTGATGGGTTAGCACCACAGATTCAGGGCATGGTGACGTCTTCCCGACCAGCCACGATCCAACAAGCGATCCGTTTAGCTCACAAACTGATGGATCAGGCTGTGACCCAGGGTGCGTTACCACCAAGGGGTTCGACTGTTAAGGCCCGTGACAACCCGAGTAATGACCACGTCAGCAACAGTAACAACAACAGCAACCCGAACAGCGGGAAGAGAAAGTTTGACAACACCAGATCTTCATCCTCAAACCTCCCACCGCAACACCACTACCGTAAGCCCGAATTTACTCGGAGTTTCAACACTCAGAATCACAACAACAACAACATCGGTAGCGGGCAGGTTTCGAGCGGATATGCTGGGAAATATCCAAAGTGCAACAGGTGCAACTTTCATCATGTTGGTCAGTGTGACCGTGTCAAGTGTCAAAGATGCGGAAAGATAGGTCACCAAGCGAAGGAATGTAGAGTTGACCTTGCGGCGAAGGGTGCTCCTAAGCCACCGATGACGACTAAGGGATGTTTTGAATGCGGACAGGAAGGTCATTTCCTGAAGGATTGCCCCAAGCTGAAACAGAATGACAATAATGGGGGTAATGGAAGTGGCAGTAACGGTGGAGGAAATGGCAAAGGAAGAGCGTTCGTGATTGGATCGGGTCAAGCCCGCAATGATCCGCATGTGGTGTCTGGTAAGTTCCCTGTAAACGATGGTTTTGCTTCTGTTTTGTTTGACACTGGAGCTGATAGGAGTTTTGTGTCAAAAGCTTTTAGCCAACTTTTAAACCTTACTCCAACCCCGTTAGACGCTAAGTTTCCTGTTGAATTAGCTAACGGTAAAACTGTAGTAACAACTCATATACTTGCGGGATGTAAGTTGAAACTGTCAGGTCATGTCTTTGACATCGACCTTATTCCTTTCACGCTTAGTAGTTTCGATGTCGTTGTTGGCATGGACTGGTTATCCGAGAACCGAGCGGAGATTATATGCCATGATAAGATAGTCCATATTACCACCCCTTCCGGCGAGATCATTTCGGTCCGAGGCGAGAGAAGCGGCATGACCACCAGCGTCATTACCCTTTTGAAGGCACAGAAGTATTTACGAAAGGGTCATCCGGCAATTTTGGCGCAGATTGTTGAGAAACCCGCGGAGGAGAAACGAGTTGAGGACATACCGGTTGTGCGAGACTTTCCGGAAATTTTCCCGGAGGATTTGCCCGGACTCCCTCCTATTCGTCAAGTCGAATTCCAAATCGAGTTGACACCCGGTGCAGCACCCATAGCACGAGCCCCGTATCGACTCGCACCGGCGGAACTTCAGGAGTTGTCCACTCAGTTGCAAGATTTGTTGGATAAAGGTTTTATCCGACCTAGCTCATCGCCATGGGGAGCCCCTGTCTTGTTTGTCCGAAAGAAAGACGGGACTTTCCGAATGTGCATCGACTACCGGGAGTTGAACAAGGTGACGGTCAAGAACCGTTATCCTTTACCCCGAATTGATGATTTGTTTGACCAGCTTCAGGGATCGAGTTACTACTCGAAGATCGATCTACGATCCGGTTACCACCAGCTGAGAGTGCGCGAAGAAGATATTTCAAAGACGGCTTTTAGAACACGGTATGGTCACTACGAGTTTTCAGTTATGCCTTTTGGCCTAACCAACGCACCAGCCGTATTTATGGATCTCATGAATCGAGTATGCAAGGCGTACCTCGACAAGTTTGTGATTGTTTTCATTGATGATATTCTCGTCTACTCCAAGAACGAGACTGACCACGAAGAGCACTTAAGGATAATTCTGGAACTACTGAAGAAGGAACAACTGTATGCTAAACTCTCGAAATGTGAATTTTGGCTTCGCGAGGTTCACTTTTTAGGACATGTGATCAACGAGAATGGTATCCATGTCGATCCCGGTAAGGTAGAGGCCATCAAAAACTGGGAAGCACCTAAGACTCCGACTGAGGTGCGACAATTCCTAGGACTGGCCGGCTACTACCGGCGTTTCATCGAGGGATTTTCAAAGATTGCTCAACCCCTCACCGCTTTGACTCACAAGGGCACTAAGTACAACTGGGGTGACGCACAAGAATCCGCTTTTCAACTGTTGAAAACCAAGCTTTGTAGCGCCCCTATTTTAGCCCTCCCCGAGGGAACGGAAAATTTTGAGGTACACTGTGACGCATCTATACAAGGTCTCGGTTGTGTGCTGATGCAACTCGAGAAGGTTATAGCCTACGCCTCTAGACAACTACGGGTTCACGAGAAGAACTACACGACCCATGATTTGGAACTTGGAGCTGTGGTGTTTGCTCTTAAGATATGGAGGCATTACTTGTACGGTACCAAGTTTACCATTTACACCGACCACAAGAGTCTCCAACATATCTACGATCAGAAGGAGCTGAACATGCGACAGCGTCGTTGGGTCGAGCTGCTTAAAGATTATGATTGTGCCATCAAGTACCACCCTGGCAAGGCCAATGTGGTGGCCGACGCCCTTAGCAGAAAAGAAACGGATAAACCCAGACGGGTGAGAGCATTGCAACTCACGATTCATGCCAGCTTACCCGATCAGATTCGCGATGCGCAACTGGAAGCTTTGAAAGGTGATAATTTTCCATCGGAACTCATGCGGGGCATGAGCAAGCAACTTGAAACCAGATCGGACGGGGTCCGATATTTTGAGAACCGGATTTGGGTTCCACGATACGGAGAGTTGAGAACTCTAGTGATGGACGAAGCTCACAAGTCCCGATATTCTATCCACCCTGGCTCAGATAAAATGTATCATGATTTAAAGGCACTTTACTGGTGGCCGAACATGAAAGCCGACATTTCCACCTACGTGAGCAAATGTTTGACTTGTGCCAGAGTCAAGATAGAATACCAGAAACCATCTGGCCTTCTGCAACAACCGGAACTCCCAATGTGGAAATGGGAACACATCTCTATGGACTTTATTACGGGTTTGCCTAAGACACCGACGGGATGCGATACCATCTGGGTGATCGTTGACCGGTTGACTAAATCGGCACACTTCCTAGCGATTAAAGAAACAGACAAAATGGAAAGACTGACTCGAGTATACATGAAGGAAGTGGTGTCTAGACACGGAGTGCCTGTCTCGATCATTTCCGATCGAGATTCTCGTTTCACTTCGCACTTTTGGAAGCCGCTGCAAAGCGCACTGGGCACCCGTCTCGATATGAGTACAGCATACCATCCTCAGACGGATGGGCAAAGTGAACGGACTATTCAGACCCTGGAGGATATGTTGCGTGCATGCGTCTTAGATTTCGGAAAAAGTTGGGAACCCCACTTACCCTTGGTAGAGTTTTCGTATGATAACAGCTACCACGCAAGTATTAAGGCAGCGCCGTTTGAAGCGCTGTAAGGACGGAAGTGTCGATCACCACTCTGCTGGGCAGAGGTGGGTGATAGCCAAATCACTGGTCCGGAACTGGTACTCGAAACCTCGGAAAAGATTGTTCAAATCCGAAATCGCATGGCAGCAGCACGAGATCGCCAAAAGAGTTACGCCGACAAGCGCCGAAAACCTCTCGAATTTCAAGTGAACGATCGGGTGTTACTCAAAGTCTCACCTTGGAAAGTCGTGGTTCGCTTTGATAAGCGAAACAAACTCAACCCACGATATGTTGGTCCGTACCGGATAACTGAGCGCATTGGTCCGGTGGCGTACCGACTGGACCTACCAACAGAACTCAGTGGCGTACACGATGTATTCCACGTATCAAATTTGAAGAAATGCCTATCTGATGAAACCCAAGTAGTCCCGTTGGAGGAACTACAAGTTGATGAACAGTTACGGTTCATTGAGGAACCAGTCGAGGTTTTGGATTGGGAAACCAAAACGCTCAAACGCAGCAAAATTCCAATCGTTAAGGTTCGTTGGAACTCAAGACGTGGACCGGAGTTCACATGGGAACGCGAGGATCACATGATGAAAAAGTATCCTCACCTTTTTGAAGGGCTAACCAAACACCGAAAACCGCGAAACCCGGCAAACCGTCAAACATCACCGGAGGTATGAACTAAATTTCGGGACGAAATTTCTTTCTACTAGGGGATGATATGACAAACTGAAAATTTTTCTTACTTTTTCAGGCTCTCATCACGACTTGACTCAAATTTTCGGGACGAAAATTCTTTAACATGGGAATGATGTGACAATCGTCAATTTCAGGTTAACCCCGTTAACTCAACTCCGTCAATTCAAACTTTAAGATCGTTGAATCTATAACGCACACTTCATTACATTTAAACTAGGGTTTAAATGACGCTTAACACTTACTACATGTGTAGTCTTTCGGGATTTGCACCGAAACGCAAACGAGTTGACGCGAACGATTGATAAATAAACGACAAACGTCAAAACACTAATTATGTGATTATTATGTGTTAGATATATGTGTGCTACTTGATTGTTATGTGGAATGTTAAACAAGAAACAAGAACCAACTAGTTTAGGCTAGAGATGTAACACTTGAAAGATTAGGGGCTAGAGTGTAACTTGTATTATTATAAATATAACCTATTCACAAAACCCTAACCCATTCACCCCCACCCGATCGCCTCTCTCTCACTCCTTGTTCTTCACGGCTGCCGTCCACCAAGATCACACATACACACATCAAATCAAGAGATTAATCCAAGAACTAGGTGCTAGGAAGGTATACTTGATCACCTCTTACCTCTTTGTTGTTTAATTTTGATGTTTAATGGGTTGTGTGTAAACCCTAATCGGCCGATCATGTGCATGTAGGTGATTAATATGCTTGTTGTTAGTTGGATTATGGATTGATAACTAGATTGATGTTGTTGCATGATTCATTGTTGTCTTTGATTTGAATTAGAACACAAACCCTAATCTTGTATGTATGGTGTGATTGATATGCATGGATAGTAGTTATAGTGTCTAGAGGGTTATATGGATGCATGATAGTTCATAGATTGTTATTATGTTGAGTTTTGATGTGAACAGATTCTGGACAGAATGTATATACGATGTTTAACTGACTGTAACGAAGTGTAAACGTGAAAATTGATTGAGATTGTGGGTACTGCAGTAAACTAGGTTGAGTCTAGTTTCTATAAAGTATAAATTCGTAATTTTTGGATAAGTGGAAGTATACTTTTATGATTTTACAAAAACGTGATGCAAAGCTGAGCTGTTAGACCTGCTGTTAGGTTATGTTGTAAATGTTATATCTCATGAACTACGAGACCAATTGGGTTGGTTCCACTTCTGGAAGTTGACTCATTGAGTTAGGAACCAAACCCAAGTGGTCTTGCATTTATTGGATTTTTCGTTTAACGGGAATTGCAAATAACATTCTGTTGCACATGAATCTGACTGATAAGAGTTTGCTGTAATGTTTTGGTCATTATAAGAAAAATATGTGGAATAAAGATAAGATAAAATATGTTCTGGAAACCTGAGATATGTATGCTTCTGTGGTAATTTTTGGTGAATTAATTGAGACGTTATAATCAGTGAACTAGTGCAATCTTTCAAGTAGAAATTCTGTCATAACGAAACTAGCTGCTGAATGGTGTAGGATTGCATGAAATATGATAGTTTTTATATAATTGTTGTATTTGACCAAAATACCCTTGCGGGGAATAGTTGTTAGTTGATTGCCATGAATTGACCAAATTGCCCTTTATGGGGAATAATGGTTAGTTAGTCTTTGTTTGTTGACCAAAATGCCCTTACGGGAATAATTGCTAGTTAATTGTTGTGTGTGACCAAATTGCCCTTACGGGGAGAAATTGCTAGTGATATGCATTATTAGTACGTGACACGAAAGTAATTGCTCACTCATGTATCGTATCACAATTGTACTTGTGTAAGTCACACACGACTCACAAACGAAACACGAAATCTGTTACGTGCATAGGAATTATGTGCCGAGTCTAGAGACTCGTTAAACGTACCGATACTTAGAAAATCTCTTTGTTATTTAGAACGCTAGAGAGTTTCTACGACGTGCATCACTTGGTGATCTAGATCGGGATAGTCTTCGCAAACAGTGAGTTTCACTTACCCCGCTCTTTGAACTGTTTTCAAACGTTTTTCACTTGGGGGAGATAACATACTCCGATAAACATATTTTCTGAGATAAACGCATATTTAAGATTTTGTTATAAATTATATATCACTTGTAAAGGGCTAAGCGGCAAACGTAACATTTGAAGTCCCACACATCGGACCGGTTAATATTTGGAATAGCGAGTCACTGTTGAGTAGTACTACTGGGTTTGACAAACCCCACCCGACGTTAAGCTCAACTGGAGGTTGAGTGGGTGTAATTTTGGCTAACACTTACCATGGTCTGGATTGACCTGGTGACGGGCACTTGATAAACAGTCAGCTTCGGTCGCGAACCACTTAGCGATACTTGTTGTATAGATTAGCTACCTATCGATATATAATTTGACATAACACTATCTGGTAATGCAAAACACTTAAACGTCGTAACGTGGTTACGCAACACTTAAACGTCGTAACGTGGTTACGCAACACTTAAACGTCGTAACGTGGTTACGCAAAACACTGAATCGTCGTAACGAGGTTACGCAAAACGCTAAACGATTTATCTTATTTAACTTGTGAACTCACCAACCTTGTGTTGACACTTTTAGTATGTTATTCTCAGGTAGCCGAGGCGGGCGCGCGGTTTAGGAGCATGCATTAAATGAAAACACTTTTATTTTGCAAACATACTTTTAACAGTTATCTTTGGTTTTAAGTCGTCCTGCGTGACGCAGCTTTTGAATTAAGGTTTTTACGCTTCCGCACTTATTTGCATTTAAACGTTTTTATGGTTTGATTATAACTGATGATTCCGATCCTGCCAGTTCACACCCTCTGACGGTAAAACTCTGTTAGTGGATTTTGAGGGTGTGACAAATAGGCATATCCATGCTCATTTGTAAGTGATCACACACATAGAATTAGTGAGATCCATAAGTTATTATGTATTCATCTTCCATAATGTATTTATCCTAATTATCAATAAACTATGTATTTAACGTCAAGATCTCGTGTATTCGATGTATCGACGCGGCTAGATCCTTGATAGGGTCTCTACACTATTGGAACCAAATGGGTTTTCAGAAAAAAAAAAAAAAAAAAAAAGGGATGAGAGAGGGATTGTAATGAAGAATATAGCAAGACTAGTTGCACTAGGATGCTTACAAGAAGAATTAATTGACTTTGAGGAAGTTTTTGCACCAGTGGTAAGGATAGAAGCAATCAGAATCTTCAAAGAACATAAGAGTATTTTAATTGGATGTCAAATATGCTTTCTTAAATGGAAAGATTGAAGAGGAGAAGTATGTGACTCAACCTCCAGGTTTTGAAGATCCTGATTTTCCAAATAGAGTCTATAAGTTGAACAAAGCTCTATATGGATTACATCAAGCTCCAAGAGCTGGTGAATGATGAGTTATCCAACCACTTGCTTGTGAATGGTTTTCAAAGGGGATCCATTGATAAGACCCTCTTCTACAAGAAAAGAGGAATAGATTTGCTCCTTCTACAAGTGTATGTTGATGATATCATCTTTGGATCTACAAATGAACAAATGTGATTGGAGTTTGAGGAAGTAATGAAGTCCAAGTACTTCATGAGCTCTATGGGTGAAATGAATTTCTTTTTAGGATTGAAAGTTCAACAAAAGAAGGATGGTATACTCATTTCTCAATCAAAGTATGTGAAAGTCATCTTGAACAAGTTCAAATGTCAAGACTTGAAGATTGCTTCTACTCCAATGGACACCCATAAGAAGATGATTCCTGATGAAAAGGGCAAGCCTGTTGATGAACATGAATACATAGCAAAAATTGGATCTCTAATCTACCTAACTGCTTCAAGGCCAGACATTATTTTTGCTGTTTGTGGTGTGCAAGGTTCCAATCAAGTCGAAAGGTGTCTCAGATGACTGTTGTCAATAGAATTTTTAGATATTTGATAGGGAAGTCTAATTTGGGCTATGGTATCCAAAGAACCATGCCTTTGATCTGCTTGCTTACACTAATAGTGACTATGAAGGCTGCAAATGAGTAGAAAGTCAATTTCTAGAGGATGTCAATTTCTGGGAGACAGGCTAGTGTTATGGCACTGCAAGTAGCAAACTGCTGTGTCAATCTCTACTGCTGAAGCTGAGTACATTGATGATCTGCTTGTTGTGCACAAGTTCTTTGGATTCAAAATCAACTATTGGACTATGGTATGAATTTCTTGAACACTCCTAACTTTATTGACAATACTGCTGCTTTGTTCATTGTTAGGAACCCATTTCAACACTCTAAGACCAAGCAAATTTAAATTAGACATCATTTCATTAGAGAATGTAGTGAAAAAGGACTTATTGAAATATAAAGAGTTTATGCTAGTGACATCTTGGCTGACTTATTCACCAAGCCACTGGATAAAACACCACTTTCTCCTGAAAGCTTTGGGAATGATCAACTCTGATGAGGTATGATTAATGATGTATGCTCACTATGCTAACTGATTATTTTTATGGTCTTGTGAGTGAAAGTTGTAATGATGTTGCTTGATTATGTGAATGGTATTTGCTTATGTGATTTGAATGCCCATATGTGTGAATTAGGTGTCTATGATACTTAGGTTTGATTAAGTGAATGCCGATAATATCTTGATAAATGTGTTTGACTATATTTTGAAGTGATGAATCTGTGTGCTTATCTGATATTTTTGAATATGTTGGACTATCTGCTGTGATAATATAATTAGGATAGGATAGACTATGCATAATCTGTCTTGGATGTACACTATGTTAAGTCTGCTTGTGTTAATTGTGTCATTGATGTTCTGATTATTTCTGAATATGTTACTCTTGCTTGTGTCAAAATTCTGCCTTTGTGTTAAAATTGCATGCTCAAATGAAAATCTTTCAATAAATCTTTTTAACAAAAACATTTTTGACAAACTGAGTGTTAGTGCACGGTTTTGTCGCCTCGAGTCTTTGTATTTATCGTTTGTATTTATTATTATTATAATGAAAAGATATTTATGTAATTTATGTTGGTTCGTTAATGTAAGGTTATTTCATTAAGGATGTTTAACAAATTAGCCAGTTCGTTTAATGTAAAGTCCATTCGTTAAGGATGATTAACGAATGGACTGCTAGTTCGTTATGCATGTTCCCATTCGTCATGGAATGTTGATGAATGGGGCATAACGAATCAAAGATTCGGTATGTTTCCTTTGTTGAGTCTATAAGTTAACGAACTGGACACCAATTCGTTACGAGATGTGTAAAGAATTGGTTCCATCATCTTTATATAGGGGTGTTCATACCCCTTGTTGGGCCTAGTTATTTTGCTTTGTACTTAGTCTACTTGTTTGTTTTGGGATGCGTATGTAAACCGAGATCCCTTTGGATCTTGGTGGGCTTTTGGTCACTGTTGGGCTTATGTATTGAGTACCCTATATATAGAATGCACTGTATAGGGTTCTAGGTTGTTCTTTCACTTGTTTTGTTTGACGTATAAGTGATTTACTAGACTTGTTTTATAATCACCGTGCTTAAGCACCCGACGTATAATAATACGTGTTTTTTGAAGCAACTCTTGAGTTACGTGTTTTTGTTCCTTTTTGTTCTTAAATAACTTAGTGTTGGAATTCCGCACCAATACCTAGTTTGTTGATATCATAATTGTAGTGATCTAGATTCGGGACTTACAATTGGTATCAAAGCCTTAGACCTATTCAGGCTCGTTATTGTGATATCAAGGATTCAAGATCTTGATTTATTGGTGGTTTGCTAGTATTTCCGGTGAACAAGTGATCGAAGAAGAAGGAGAGTTATTTTTGGGAAAAGATTGGTTTTGGTTTGGAAACAAATAAAAATCCCAACTTTTTCGGAAGTTTGTTACACTAAAGATTGACTTTTGGTGGAAACTCGGTTCTCGGCATCAATCAAGGGTTATCGGCCAAGATTACCTGTTCTCGGCTAAACTGTTGACTTCTCGGTCATCGATTTGAATTCTCTGTCAAGAATTAAAGTTCTCGGTTGACTTCTCGGCTATTAGTTCTTGGTCAATTATTAATAGTTCTCGCTCAACAACTAGTTCTCGGTCAACACTAGTTCTCGGTTGAATTTCGTTGTTCTCGGTCAACATTGGGTTTTCGGTCAACAGATCTGCAACCTCCTTTGGGCCTGATCTGTGTGATTTGGGCTCCGTGTAACAACGTTTGGGCTTAATTAATCTTTTGGACTTAAAACTCATCAACTAATCTAATTAAAATGGAACAGTTAACAAATGGTAATGGTTCAACTAACTCATCACTCCATCAAGAACTGGATTCCATAATGGGGACCACCACTCATATACCCCGTCTCTTGTCTCATGAGGGGTTTGGTGAATGGAAGTTTCGTTTTGAGAAGTATGTCAAGATGAAGGATCCCATAGTTTGGAGAAGTATTATTAGGGGGCCTCAAAGAATTACCTATCAATGTGAGAACTAAACTGAGATTCTTGTGAAGTCTGTTGACTTGTATGATGATTATGATTTTGCAAAAGTTGAAGAAGATGATAAGGCACTTTCAACCTTAACAATGGCACTTTCACCCGAGATTGCCCATGGTTTTAGAGAACTTCAAACTGCTAAGGGGTTTGGGAGGCATTGATTAAGGTATATGAAGGAAATGAGAACATGAAAAGGAGTCGTCAAGACTTGCTGCGATAAAAATTCAACATGTTTAATCATGTTCTGGGGGAGTCGTTGGAAGCTCAACTCAAAAGGTTCACAACACTGGTAACTGAAATAAATAACAAGCTGGTGAACTCATTACCAAAGAGTTGGGATATGAATGTTTTTGTTATCAAAAAGACTAAAGATCTCAACAGAATGTCTATCTCTGAGATGATGGCTACTATCAAGGCATGTGATATGGATGACAAGCAAAGTGAAATTAATCATGCTAACTCTTACAGTGCAGCTGGATACAACGTTCCTTCCAACAATGCTCTCATTTCTCAAGACAGTTTCTTCATGTTTAAAGCCAATCAGCAACTTCCAACCCAAGGAAACTTTCAAATGTTCAAATCCACACAAGGCCAATCATCATCCACTCCACCTCAACCAGCTCCAGTTTTCTTCACTAAGTCTGCTCAGTCTCCACCTTCAGGCGTTGGTCATGGTCATAACTCTAGTCAGATTCCCTCCATTCTGAACGAGACTCAGGAGAACATAGCCTAAAGGCGGGATTCATGAATTGCTATAATGCATTTCTAGCTAGAGACTTGGTTCAACCTGTTGTTGCTGCTGAGCTTGATCAGATCCATCCTGATGATGTTGAAGAGAAGGATATCTCTTGTCAAATTGCAATGGCGGTTTTTCAGGCCAAGAAATTTACTAAGGGGACTGGTATAAACAATTGGAATATGCCCAATAATCAGAAGTTGAGTTTTAAAAAAGACACTCTGAGATGCTATAATTGTCACAAGCCGGGTCATTTTGCTCGTGAATGCACTAACCCAGCAAAGGAAGGAAACCCAGAAAGGGCACTGGTTCCAGTGGGTATTACTAGAGGAGATGCTGGTGGTAGTTGGGGAAATGGTGAAAGGAGTTTGGTTGTTCAACAATTTTCTGGGGAGGATCAGATGGTTGCTCTCAACATTGGAAATCAGACCGCAAACTTCGCAAGTATTGAAGACACTGAAGAAGAAAATGCTGTTGAGGGGCTAGTCAAGGAACTCCAATTCGCATATATGGCTTTCACTTCTCCCGAGTCATCTAAGGTAAGTTTTAAACCATGTTCTTTAGATTGCATTGAAAACTTAGAATTATATAAGCTCTACAATGATAATTTAATTAGAGACCTGGAAAGAGTAAAGTCTGAAAACTTTAAACTTAAGAAAAACGAAAAAGGTTTTCTAGATAAAATAGAAGCAATTCAAAAGGATTTCTCAAAGCTTAAGTCTGAATTTAGTATAAAATGTTGTCACTACCTAGATGCCAAACAAGTTATTGTTTAACTACTAAACTGGAATCCTCCAAGTTGGAAATTTTGAATCTATCTAGTAAATTTGAAAGGGCTGAACTAGATTTTAAAAAATTTGAGGGTTCTAGTAAAGTGGGTGACTCAATGATTGAAAATGATTTGTGGTGGAAAGCGAACGAAGGTGAGGGCATAGGATATAGTCAAGTTCCCCACCCTACAACCACAATTATGTTATTACTCCTGATACTAAAGAACAGGAAGAAAAGGTAAGGGGGATGAAATATGGTAAACAAGAAAGATTAAATGGAGATAATCCTGTGAATGCAAATGCGTCCACTTCAGGAGTGAACGACTCTAACGTGTTTGCTTCATGTGCAGAAAAAATAGTTGTGAAGGAATGGACTGATGAGTACGACGACCCTTGTTTTGATTTTGATAATGACATTGTTTCTGATGTTTCTTTGAAACTACCTATTTTGAATTGTGTTATTCTGACTGTTTGTGTGGGCTCTGTTTTAAGGAGCAAGGATTCTTGTGTGGTTGATTCTGTTAAAACTTTGAATTCTAATAATGTGGTTTCCAATAAGACAAAAAATACAAAAAAATCCAACAAATACTTACCATCTAATTTTGTCAAAGAGGTATGCTCTAATGACAAACAAGGTGATAAGCCAAATAATGTAAAAAATGGTCCTCCCAATTTTAAGCAAAATGGTCCACACAACCAGTCCAGACGAGGAGTTGCCCAAAATAATTTCTACATAAAACGTAAAACTTGTTTTAATTGTGGGATTCCTGGTCATATTGCCAGAAATTGTCCACATCGTCCATATGTTCCTTATTATGGATTTTATCAGAGGAATATACCCTATGTGCATCATAATTTGTATAGGAAGAGATTCAGGCATAGTCAGGCTAATTCCTCTGACGATGATTGGAACCGAAACAAATCTGGCAGGTTTAGCTCTCATCAGACCAAGCCTAATATGTTTCGAAATGGGGTTAAGAAGGGGGGGGGGGGTTCAGCTTCAAAAACTAACACATACAATAAACTAAAACCGGTCGAAAAGACAAAAACGTGTTTTCCTAACCCAAAAACACCGGAGATAAAGTCAACCATTCGTACACATAATGCTAAATCTTAAAATGGTAGACATAAATGGTTGCCTAAATCTCTGGTAAAAGAGTCGGAAAACTCTATGTTTGATGATAAAAAGGACTTGTCATGGCAGCCCGTGACAACTTTAGATGAGTCAGAGTCACCCAGTGTAAATATGTACTGGGTACCAAAATCTAACTAATCTCGCGCTTTGTGCAGGGACAACTATGGAGGAATAGCATCAGACCTTGGTATGTGGATAGTGGCTATTCCAGACACATGACAGTAGGCATTTCCCAACTACACGACATTCAAACATTTAATGGTGGGTATGTGTCCTTTGAGGGAGGAAAAAAAATGAAAAATTACACTGAAGGGTACTGTAAGTACCGGTGTTCTGAAATTTGAAAATGTTAATTTTGTTCCTGAATTGAAGCATAGTTTGTTAAGCGTGTCACAAATCTGCGACAAAGGTTTTTCAACTCATTTTACTAAGAAAGAGTGTTTAATTCTAAAACCTGGTATAATTATACCAGAAGACTGGATTCTTGTTCGATCACAACGAAAAGATAATGCTTATGTGATCGACATGAACAAAAAATTTCCTGATGAAATAACTTATTTGTTTTCAAAAGTTTCGGAACACAATGCCATGCTTTAACATCGTCGTCTTGGTCATGCTAATATAAAAAATTTGAACCGTCTTGCTAAAAATAATCTGGTTCGTGGCTTACCCATTAAAGATTTTGTTACTATTGAAAAATGCGTGGCATGTGCTTTGGGTAAACACCATCGAAAAACTCATAAACCAAAATTGATCAACACCATTTCATTAGTTTTTCAACTGCCCGCATATGGATCTCTTCGGTCCAGTTCATGTTTTGAGTCTTTCGCGTAGCTCTTATTGTCTTGTTATTACTGATGACTACTCACGTTTTACTTGGGTGTTTTTCTTGTCAAATAAGAGTGAAACTGCAGATTTGATCAAGAAGTTCATAGTGCTTATGAAGAACCAACTAAACTTAAAGCTAAAGGGAATACGTTCTGATAATGGTACGGAATTCAAGAATGCATCATTGAATTTATTCTATTCAATGGGGGGGAGTGCTTCGTCAGTACAGTTCAGCATGGACACCACAACAAAATGGTGTTGCTGAAAAGAGAAACAGAACTCTTATCGAATCGGCAAGGACTATGCTATGTGATTCTAAACTGCCATTGTTCTTCTGGGAAGAAGCTATTAATACGGCCTGTTATGTTCAGAATCGGGTGATAATCAACAAATCAAAATAGAAAACCCCATATGAGATTGTCTATGGCCACAAACCCACTGTTGCGCACTTTAGAACTTTTGGCTGTCCTTGCACCCTACTGAATCTCGAGTCGACTCCGAAATTTGGGGCAACGCTGATGAGTGTTACTTTGTTGGTTATGCGGCCCATATCACCTATAGGGTCTACAATAAGTCAACCAAACAGATTCTAGAGTCATATGAAGTTCGCTGGTTGGAAGAAAACGAGACTGATGCTCGTGTTGGTCCGAACTGGTAATTCAATTACAATGAACTCTTCAGACCATTCAATGTGCTTCCAGTCATCAACACAGAACCTTCAGATAGTGTTACAGTGAATGCTGAGAAAGATGACTCACATCCAATATCTCACATCTCCCCACTTCTGGATGATGATGTCATAGAACCATTTAATGACGACACACCCGCATCTGTCTCTAAGCCAAAAGAAGTTCTAGAAACTGAACACTAGCAAATTTCATCTGAAGATACTACAACAGTTGAGGGGGAGAGTCATATTCGTCAGATTTTCGGAGCACACTATTTCCCAATGTCATTCCAAATGAATATGTCGCCAGCACTTCGTACTCACATAGTACAGCGACATCCGGATAGAAGAATCCCCTAGCTGGCATTGACGTGAATCTGTCAAACTTGAATTCAACCTGTGATGTTTCCGATCAATTGATCCCTTCAAGGATTCAGAAAAATTACCCAATTGAGAATGTCATAGGTCATCTTGAAACAGGTGTGTCCACCAGAAGTCAGACAGGACATATAAACAACTGTTTGTTTTCCTGTTTCATCTCTTAGATAGATCCAAAGACGGTATAAATGGCCCTCCAGAAACCCAGATGGGTAGATGCTATGCATGAAGAGTTAAATCAGTTTGACAAGTTGAAAGTTTGGAGATTGGTTGAGTTACCGGAAGGAAAGAAAGCACTTGATACGAGATGGGTATTCTGAAACAAGGCACGATTGGTAGTAGTGGGTTTCGTCAAGTTGAAGGGTTGGATTACACTGGGGTTTATGCTCCATTGGCTAGACTTGAGGCCATAAGAATTTTTCTAGCCTACGCTTCATTCATGGGGTTCACAGTGTATCAGAAGGACGTTAAGACCGCGTTTCTGTATGGCGAAGTCAAGGAAGAGATCCATGTGGAACAACCACCGAAGAGATCCATGTGGAACAACCACCGAGTTTTATTGATTCCAAAAAACCAAATCATGTTTACAATTTAGACAAGGAATTGGATGGACTTCATCAGGCTCCTCGGGCATGGTATGCTACATTGACAACACATCTTCTAGACCATGGATACAAGCGAGGAACCATTGATCAAACTTTGTTCCGAAAATCTGTCGAAAAAGATTTGATTCTAGTCCAGATCTATGTAGATGACATTATTTTTGGATCCACTAGTGCTGAGTTATGTGCAGAGTTTGAAGAAGTGATGAAGAAAAGATTTGAGATGAGTTCGCTGGGTTAAATGACAACATTTCTGGGGTTACAGGTTCGCCAAAGTTCTGCAGGAATCTTACTGCATCAAGGGAAGTATGTTGAGGATATGCTCGCAAAGTTTGAATTTCAAGATTCCAAGAGTGCTAACACTCCAATGGCAGAAAGACCTCTTTTATCATCAGATCCGGAAGGGAGTCCCGTAAATCAAACGTACTATCGATCGATGATCGGGTCTCTGATGTACCTCACAACCAGTCTACCTGACATCATGTTTGCAGTCTACAAATGTGCTCGTTTCCAGGCTAATCCTAAACTCTCTCATTTAATTGCTGTTAAATGTATTTTTAGATATCTGAAGGGACAACCGGAATTAGGTCTTTGGTATCCCAAACAATCAAAATTTGATCTTTATGCTTTTTCTGGTAGAAAATATGGTGGAGATGACATTGACAGGAAATCCACATCTGCCGGATGCCAGTTCTTAGGAGATCGTCTCATTTCATGCCAGTGTAAGAAACAACAAAAAGTGTCCACCTCGACTGCCGAAGCGGAGTATGTTGTTGCATCAGCTTGCTGCTCTCAGGTTATATGGATGCAAAACCAATTGCTGGATTACGGTTTGGAATTTTTTAATACTTCCGTCTTTTGTGATAATGATGCAGCCATTGCAATTGTTAAGAATCCAGTTCAACATTCTAAAACCAAGCACATCGATATTAAAATTCATTTTATTCGTGACTGTTACGACCGAAAATTAATTCATCTTGAGCAAGTCCATACTGATGGATTTTATCATCAACGTTCGGCAGCACATGTTTCTGCTAAACCTTCACATGAACGTGTTGACATGAGAACACTTTTTCTCTGTGGTGAACATGGCCATGTAGTCAGAAACTGTGGATTGAAGAAATCTCAAAATCTTCATCCATTTATCAAGGAACACTCTAAACCCGTTCCTGTGATAACGGAGATTTTGAAAAGACCAATGTCTTTCGATGATGAAACTCACATTATGTATTCTTATGTGAATCCTCGAAAAGTGGTTCATGTTAATGAAAAATCAGTTAATGTAAAACCCAAATTTGTCCCAACTGAGCCTATTTGTAAAAACGTGAATACAAATGTCGTTCAAGTTACCTATTTAAGACGAAAATCTAAAAGGCCTGTAACTTATTCACAAGTTGCTGAACAACGTTTGAATTCTGTTAATTTTGATTCATCATGAGAAACTCAAAAGGTGCCCAAGACTGAGGCCTAGACTGCCTTTTTGAACTGATCACTTTATGTTTGTGTGTAGGGTTCATCCAATACTGTGTCTGGCGAAAACTAGATCATGGATAGTGGATGCTCTCGTCATACTACTGGCAATATCAATCTTCTAACAAATGTCAAAAATATTCAAGGAGGGTATGTTGCTTTTGCGGGAAATTCGGGTGGTATGATAACACAAGAAGGTGATGTTTCAAATGGGCATATCACGTTTGAAAAAGTCAACTATTGTGACAAAGTTAGTCATAACTTATCGAGTGTGTCACAAATTTGTGATAAGAAGTAGACTACCGTATTTAATGACAATGAGTGCATAATCCTTAAACCGGGATATGTCATTCCTTAGGATATGGTTGTCATGCGATCTCCTCAATCGAATGATATTTATGTGTTGAATATGAGTTCTAAGGTATCTACTTCTGTCTAGACGTGTTTCGTTTCTAAGGCAACTGAAAAGGACACGATTTTATGGCACAGAAGGATGGGTCATATTAACGTTCGAAAGATGAATTATTTAATGGTAAATGATTTGGTTGATGGTGTTTATTTGAAACATTTTAAGTTAACTGACCACTGTGTAGCTTGTAAGAAGGGCAAACAGAAGAAGAAGTGTTGGTGCATTTTGTGACCGTCGCTATGCAATTCTGACCAGCGGAACGCCACAGGCGAAGTTAGCACAACTTCGCCTTAGGCGAAGTTAGAGCAACTTCGCCAACGGCGAAGTTGTAACAACTTCTGCCTTAGGCGAAGTTATCACAACTTCGCCATAGGCGAAGTTAGCACAACTTCGCCTACTGAAGCCCAGGCCCGTGAATGTTTGTCTATATATAGTTGTGTCTTGTTTAGTTTTAGTAAATCTAGAAATCAGTGTGTGTTTGAGCAGCTTGTTTATTGAGAGAGAGTAAGAGACTAGAGTCGTGTGAGACGACCCGAGGTAGAGCTCACCTCGGGTCTGTCGTGTTTCTGTTTTGTTACGGTTTGTAACGTGATTATTTTATATATGAATCTGCAGATTTGTTTATCCCGTTCTAGTATTTGTTTGTGTATTTGATCGTGTACGTGTTTGTGTTATTCGTCTGTACACCATAAACGAGTCTAGGAGGATTCCGCACTCCTAGACCTCGTGCGGATCTCGTATCGATCGCCGACGCCCCGGGGGGATTAACAAGTGGTATCAGAGCCTTAGGCTCTTATGCTATGGTTCGAGATCTGCGTTTTGGTGTTTCTGGCACGTTTCTGTGCGTTTCTGGTCCGAACAGCGCCGCAGGCGAAGTTATTGTTCATCAGGCGAAGTTATTGTTCATCAGGCAAAGTTGCCGTCACTGTTCGTAGGGTTTCAGCGAAGTTATGAACAGGCGAAGTTATGAACAGGCGAAGTTATGGCCAGGCGAAGTTAGCAGCCAGGCGAAGTTATGGCCAGGCGAAGTTATGGCCAGGCGAAGTTAGCAGCCAGGCGAAGTTATGGCCAGGCGAAGTTATAGCCAGGTGAAGTTAAAAAAAAAAAAAAAAAATTATTAAAAAAAAAAAAAAAAATTGTTTGGAGTTTTCGTCTGTATGGCCAGGTGTACACGATTATTGTGAGACCAGAGATGTTGTTCCGTCAACGAGTGATCTTGTTATCTCTTGGTCTTACGTGTGAACAAATACGTGTCAACTTTGGATTTGGAGTTGAGGTTGTGAATGGGATATTGTTTGAAACTGGATATTGACACATATTCGGGTGTTTGTGGGCAATGAAATTGTTGTTGTTCGAGGTTGACCAATTGAAGAAAGTCAAATTCAACTGAAGGTTTTTGTCATTACTGGATGGCGGTCAGAGCATATTATTTATGTTATTTTCAAGGCGTTCGAGAATTGGATCCTGAAACGTGATGCTTATTTATTAGAGTGAAAATTCTGGAACAAGTTGGATGTAATCGGGAACTAAAGTGTTTATGTTCTTGATCGTTATCCCTGGTGATTGAAGATGCTTCGGATGAATTAATGGTCATGTGTTAGATTCTGTCAAGGTGGTTTTGTGATGAAATTGATCACTTGATGTTGAGTAGTTGAAGATTAAACCTTATCGTATGCCGACGAGTTGGTGAAGTTGTGGAGGAAGCCCAACTTCACGTGTTGGTGAAGTCAGATGGACTCACGTGATTGGTTGAGATGATCTATTGGCACGAGGATGCATGCATTACAAAGACCTCAATCGTTATAGTCGGAGAAGCTTACACTGAAGGGGAGATCTGATATGGAAGACGCTGGGTGATTGGTAGATTTGTGAAGCTACAGGACAGTTTCAGACACGGCTGGTTGACTGCAAACAGAAGATCATCAGTTAAGAGGGAGTCTGTTGGTGCATGTTTTGTAACAGATGATCTTTCGTGTTTGTTAGAATTGAGAGCAACGGTCAAAGGGGAGACTGTTGGTGCATTTTGTGACCGTCGCTATGCAATTCTGACCAGCGGAACGCCACAGGCGAAGTTAGCACAACTTCGCCTTAGGCGAAGTTAGAGCAACTTCGCCAACGGCGAAGTTGTAACAACTTCTGCCTTAGGCGAAGTTATCACAACTTCGCCATAGGCGAAGTTAGCACAACTTCGCCTACTGAAGCCCAGGCCCGTGAATGTTTGTCTATATATAGTTGTGTCTTGTTTAGTTTTAGTAAATCTAGAAATCAGTGTGTGTTTGAGCAGCTTGTTTATTGAGAGAGAGTAAGAGACTAGAGTCGTGTGAGACGACCCGAGGTAGAGCTCACCTCGGGTCAGTCGTGTTTCTGTTTTGTTACGGTTTGTAACGTGATTATTTTATATATGAATCTGCAGATTTGTTTATCCCGTTCTAGTATTTGTTTGTGTATTTGATCGTGTACGTGTTTGTGTTATTCGTCTGTACACCATAAACGAGTCTAGGAGGATTCCGCACTCCTAGACCTCGTGCGGATCTCGTATCGATCGCTGACGCCCCGGGGGGATTAACAAGAAGTCACACCCATCTAAGTTAATCAATACCATTGACACTCCATCAGAATGACTTCATATGGATTTATTCGGTCCTTTGAATCGAGCGAGTATCGCTGGTGATTGGTATTGTTTAGTTGTCACTAATGACTATTCATGATACTCGTGGGTTTTATTTATGAGTTCAAAAGATCAAACACCCATTCTGGTTCAAAATTTAATCACTAAGATCAAATCAATGTATAAGATGAAAGTGAGACATATTCAAAGTGATAATGGTACGGAGTTCAAAAACAATGTATTGGATTTCTTTTGTATTCATAAAGGAATTCATCGAGAATATAGTGCTCCGTATGTACCTCAATAGAATGGTGTGGTAGAAAGAAAGAATAGAACACTGATTGAAGCGGCTCGAACGATGCTTGCAGATTATAAGCTTCCGGTTCAATTCTGGAACGAGGCTGTGAATGCTGCTTGTTACAAGCTTAATCGTGTTTTGACTGTGAAGAAGCTTCAAAAGACTAGTTATGAACTTTGAACAAAAGAAAGGGTAACTTAAAGTACTTGGAACCATTCGGGTTTCCTTGTACTATGTTGAAGAAAGATGTGGGAAAATTTAAAGAGAAGGCAATTGAAGGATATTTCTTGGGTTACGCATCACCTAAGAAACGTGTATATAATTTTACTTCAGGTTGTGTTGAGGAGTGGTACCATGTTGATTGCCAAAGGTATACCACACCTCCTCAAGGTAAAGGACCTGATTGGATGTTTGATTATGAGGGTTTATTTAATGTGTTCACTCAATTAGCCGAGCAACAGAAGAAGACTTGGTGCGTGCTTATTTTGAAGATCAATTATTACCTCCAAGATTTTTGCATATTATTTTCAACAGGGTGATCTCTGAGTTACCAACCTTGGGAACAACTCAAGCATTGCAAGATCCTAATGTTTACAGAAGGATTGCAAGGTTGGTAGCTACTAGAAACTTTAACCCGGAAATTGAGTTTGATATACTTCCGTGGCTGATAAATCATGACTTGGAGATAATGGTTGTTCCAGAATCACCTAGGGTGACTTCTGAGGAGGAAGAGAGTGTGGATGGAGAAGACTCTGACTCTGATGATTATGGAGATGATGCTGATGTTTGAGGTGGAGGCGATGAGGAGAACAATAATGATGATGAAGGGGGTAATCATGTGGTTGTGGAAGAAAATGTTGAAGATGATGCTGAGGCACAGAGGGAGACTTTAAACCTTACCCAACCTATTCCTACACCACCTATTTCACCCCAAAACCAGCCCTTAACCCATAACCTATCACCACCCCAATACCAAGACCATGAACTATACATCCCATCCCCACCAACATCACCAATAAGCCAAACCCAATCACCAACCAATCCCAAACCCAAATCCTAGACCAAACCCAAACACCAACACAAACACCAACCCAAACCAAAATTTTAAACCAACCTTTAACCCAAACCCAATACCAGCCTATACATGAACCGTACATTCCTCAATATGTACCAGCCCACCTAATAAACCGGCCAAACACACCATATCAATCCCTAACCCATTCACAAACAATTGACCAACCATATATTCCATTTTTCCAAAGCCCACCCCATGAACCCAGCCAACATCAAACTAATATTCCTGACCCATTCCCATTTTTACCTATCAGTTCCCCTTCCCTGATGCCAATTTTGGAATATTTGACAGACACATGAATGTTTTGATTGAAAAGGGAGATTGAGGAGCTGAGAAAAAAAAATACTTAACTTGAATCACAATTGGCACAGGCTCGTCAACGGATTCAAACCCTAGTCACTGAGGATGTGAAGACCTCAGCTGCACAAAAACAGGAGGAGAATCCACCTGTGATCAATGATGCTGATAATGACATTTTAAAGAACCTTTGTGATATGTATGGCATTAGTGGAGATGAAGATGAGGAGGTGAATGACGAGAACGATGAGAAGGGTTATGAAGCTGATAAGTCTGATGTTCTGAACAAGACTATAATACTAATGAAAATGATGATACTGAGGAGACTGTACATGAGAAGGTGGTGGAGGATGAAACTATGGTTGATAAGAATCCTGATGAGACTGTTGAGAAAGAAACTGTGGATGATGAGGAAGAACTGAATATCCTATATGGTGAGTTTGGTAATATTGAAATTTTGCTTGAGAAGAAGAAGGAGGACGTTGATGAGAAGGATGTAGTTGAAGAGGATGTGAATGAAGAAATGAATGATTTGTTTGACCAAAATTGACAACGTTCCAGATGAAACAACTGTGGTGAGGGAAGTTGGTCCATCCAAGAGGCATGATGAGATAGTGGGGGAGTGGCAACAAAGAGAAATAATCACAAGATTCTTAACTGACAAAGAAATTGAAGAACAAAGATTTTTGTTAGAGGAGGCTGAATTAAAAAAGAAACTGGATGAAGAAAAAGGGGAGTTAGAACATGAAGTGATTGAGGGATTGCTAAAACTTCAACAAACTGAAGAAGCTGACAAGTCTGAAAAGGAATCTCATGAAACAAAATTACTTGAGCAAGCCACTGCTGAGCCTGAAAAGGAAAATGATGATAAGCAGGTGGTCACTGATGAATATGGTGCAAAAATAGTGACTCAAATTGCTCTTGAAAAATGGGATCAACAGACTAAAGAAGATATAAAAGAAATTCAGAAATGTGGGATGAGGAATATTTGAACAAGTTTGCCAAGAAGTATGTAAGAAAGAGGAAGAAGGGTGATAAAAATGAAAATACTGATGAACCCATCCCAAAAAAACATAAAAGTCCAATAAATGTCATACCCATCCAAACAGTGAAACCTAATAATGTTGAAGATGAGCCTAAACCAAATGAACCAAAATTTGATGCAATTGTTGATTTATCATAGGCTGATGATGATGATGATGATGATGATGATATGGCTGATTTCCCACATGTGTATATGATTGATGCCCATAGGGAGAATATTCAGAACATTCTTGATGAGGCTAAAAAGGAAGATCATAAAATCATAAGTCTCATGAAACATGGTTACAAGTTTGAAATACTGGCTCTTATGACTAATGAGGAGTTGCGAGAACTAATTGATGGAGAAGTGAAGGATTTGAAGAAAAGGACGGAAAAGAAAAATAAGGATACTCAAATATATCTTGCTTATTTGAGAGTTCATGGGCTATTAGAAAAATAGTTGAGCCATATGAAGTTTGAAGAACTGGAAAGTGCATACAATACAACAATTGAAACAGTCAATAGACTGGAGAAGAAGAATAAGGCATCTGATCAGAAGGATAAGATTAAAAAACTCTATAATAAGTATGGTGGCAAGTGCAGATGTCTAATTGATCATGAATGGAAATATCTTATATGGATAAGATAAGTAAGAAAGAAGTTGAAGAAGAATTCAAAAGGATATCAAAGAAAAATCAGTCTAAAACCAGTTCCAACAAAAGAAAACCCAAACTGATCACTCTAGATGAGAAATAAAAGAAAGCATGGGAAGTAGAACAAGTGAAGGTGTTTGAAAGGCTGATGGAGGCAAGGGGTGAAAGTGAGAAGATAAAAAATATGAGCATAAAAGAAAAACTGTCTTTGTATGAGTTTGAGAATGCAAAATTCAATAAACAGAAAATAGAATCAAAAGTTTCTCAGACTCTTTCTCTTGTTAATGTGAAGGAAGAGCCTGTTGAGCCTGCTGAGCCATGAGAAGATGAAAATAAAATCAAAACTTTGAAAGGTTTGATGTTGAATAAAGGAATGGCTGAGGGGATGTTTGACAATTTGTGAAAAAGCCAGTTCAAAGAACTATTTTATACAGAGAAGGAAGAATGGGTGAGACTGGAGGCATAAGAGAGAAGACTATTACAATTTCAGTGTGGACCAAGAGGTGAACCTATTCAAGTTCAAAGATCTGTCCCTTCTGGTCCAACTGATGAGGAAGTAATGGGCATGATCACAACAATGGCCAAGGAAGGAGAAAATTGTTTGAACCTGGCCATGCTTTCAAAAGAAAAGATTATTGAAAAGTTTGAAAAATATGGGCATGTGAGGGGACCTATTCCAAAAAATAAGTATAATTCTAGGCCCTCCACTGTCCCAATCCCAATCACCAGAGCCTCTCATTAACGTCAACAAAGGCCACCAACTGAAGTGGGCCTACCAAAGAGGCTATACTTTGATGCAAGAACAGAATCGTTGAAGGTCATATGACTAGTGGTGATTTGAGGCACATAATATTCAAAGATGATTTCCTGGACTTTAAAAAGGAACAATTGGAAGAATGGCAACTCTGAGCTTGTATGACTACCAAGAAAGGTGGAGCTTTGCACGAAGACAACAGAACAAATTAACCAAACATTTTAGAGATCAATCAAGGAAGGGGTTTCCTATGCTGAACAATAAATGGAAGTTGGAACTTTCAGAATTTGAAAAGAAGAAAAGGCGGAGGAGGATGTTAGACATTAGGCTTACTGAAGCTTCTTACAACAAGAAGACCAAGTACTCCAATCATCTGGCCAACTTAAAGGAGTGCTTGGGGCATGAGGCGGCAGATGACTAGGCCAAATCATGAAGTCCAAAAGAATGGAAGGATTACTAATATTGTATATGAACCAAGTGACCAATCCTTCATTCTTCGAAATTCATATGGACTGGCTCTAGGAATCATTTATCATGACACTGACCTTGAATTTCTTCATGTGGAAGATTTGGAGGATATAATTAGATGGACTATGCCCTCCCAGCATCCTCGCCACAGGGAGTTATTCTTGTTCAAGGAAAGGGCCATAACAGTCATGCTGGACAGAAGAAGAGAGGCATCAAGCTCAACACGTTGAAGACTCTTCTCTCAGTTTAAGTTAGATTTGTAACGTTCTTGTGACAGAATTTTCAACTTGTAATTTTTTATTATGATATGTTATTTTATCTTTCTAAAATTTGATGTGTATTTTGACAAGTGTATGTAACCTATTAGGTGTTTTGGTGCAGCTGAGTGTGTTCCAATCTAGAGGAGATTGTTAGGAATGGATAATGACCAAGGAAGATTGGAATCTTCTCAACCTCCTCAGAAAATGGCTAAGTATGGAAACCGAGCACACTTGGATTTCCCAACAAGCTTTTACTTAGTCAAGCAAGGTATTTTGCTCTTCGAGCAAAGTTATCTTCTGGAATTCTTCTTTAGTGTTAGTTCGAGCAAAGTACACTTCATCCAGCAAGGTTGTTCTTCAAGTCAAGCAAGGTTTGCTTCAGAGCAAACTTTTGACTAAACCTAGCTAAAACCAAGTATTTTGGTGGATCGAGCAAGGTTTATTTATAACAAACAGTGATCCCATCAAGCTTGAAGGAACTTGATGAAGAAATTACTTAAGGAATTCTAACAAGAAACGTTCAACTTCGAGCATGCTACAGTGTTACCAGCACACTTGGGTGTGTTCATATAAGTTATGTAAACAAAAGGTTGAAGGGATTTCTGAAGAAAAAGTTTGCTCGTAGGTCCTTATCGAGCAACATTTGATATGGTCAAGAAGATTGAAGTCTGCTTGATGAATATTTTCTAAGAAAAATATTATAAGGAAAGCTTACTCGGAGAACTGTTCCGCAGCAAACTTAAAGGTCACCAGGTCTGCTCTCTAAAGACAAAAGCTGCAAAGCTTGCTCGAAGACCTGTTTACACTTAGAAACTTTTGTAATAAGTTTGAATAAGTTTTGTTTCAATCATTAGGGTTTCTAGAAGGAATGTCGGTTTTCAGGGCAGGCCTATTAAAGGAATAATTTAGGGCACACCTATCTAATACACACCAAAACAACAAACTGAGCGAATATCGTGATTTGACGGTTGTCTCCCTCCTGTACGGAAAGCTGCCAAAAACCCAAACATTCCACCTTGAAATTCTAATTGATTTTCATTATATCCTTCACAATACATAAGGAAATCTTTTGAGTTACTTTGTGTGATTGTTACCTTTGTGTCTGTTGAGAAACACTAAGAGTATTATTGATTCCGCCTTCAATATTCTTTTATTAATTTCACAAAACAGTATGTCGTAACCTTCTTGTCAACACGTGAGTGTGGGTTACAATTGTAAGCGATTGAGCTATTGAGTGAGCTACACGGGACCAACAATCACCGACTTTATACATTCTTCTTCAAGCTTTGCATTATTTCAAAATTCAGTAACCAGCTCCTTGATTATCACAGTATTAGAAGTGATCGCTTTAAATATCCTTGAACTTTCAAAGAATGGCAACATAACTAGAAACAGTTCCATCTTGTCATCAGGCCCGTCTAGAAAAGCACATATGCTATGTTTAGCATCAATATATTTTACATTCACCATCTGAACATACACAAACAAAAAAATAGATAACATGTTTGTAAGTTTTATAACAATTTTTATAAAATTCAAATGTATGCACGTATAGGTTCTTAATACGTATAAGTATGATTCAAATATATAATGTTAAACAACCGTATAAGGTCAAATCAACGTGTAAGTTCATTCCATGTAAGTTCAATAATCAACATATAAGGTACAGAACTTATATGCCGTATAAGTCATAATGACTTATACGCCATATAAGGTCTAAACCTTATGTGTTCGTCATTAGATCAAGCACAAACTGGACAATTAACCATCGATAATCATGAATGTTAGACTCAACAGGTTTATAATATCATCGATTAGCCTATACGAACAAAAACCTCATGACTAAAGATCAAAACCATGTTCAGTTAGATTCAAATCGTAACCAATATTGTTCATCGCCAAACAACCAACACAGATCTGACAATCAAACTCAGATTTACACCTTGATGATTTCTTTTAGTGAGCAAATTGACCACAAGAATCCAGAAACAGTTATACGCAAACGAGATAAACAGATATACGGACACAGATGAATCGACGTGTATGTCTTAAGCAAGTGGATATGTTTGAACAACTATAAGCTTTGGCGTATAACACCCTATATGTATATATATATGAACCCATATACGTCTGTATAAGTTCTTGACTTATACGCCGTAATAGTAAAAAAGTCTTATACGTCGTATAAGTTAATTACTTATACGTTTGAAGTTTTCAAATGGTTAAAATTTGACAAATTTCACACATACGATCCCAATCAAGTCCAAACTAATGACCTTGATGAATCCTTTTGAAATTTTGAAACAAAATTTCTTTTAAACAACCAATTGCATATATTTTTAGACTTAATCAAGTCCAAGTTAATGACCTCAATCAATTTAGTGAACTATTTAAATCCCATTTTGAAAAAAAAAATCCACTCGTTCCGATTCTTGGATATCCAGACCCGAATCACCTTTCACCAAAATCGAAAATAAATTAGAAATGTAAAATCAATTTAGTTTATGAATGAAAAGATGCAAACAAAACAAAATATATCAAACTAAGAATAACAAGCAAAATGAAACATATATTTTGTGAGTTGAGCAAGGAATCATATTGATCAATCCGTTCTTCCATCACGGTTTTTAGTTTTATTATGTCTAATGTTAAGCCGGTTATGGATATTGTTGTCCACTTAAACTTTTGTAACAAAAGATTTAAAGACATCAGTGTTATTAAGGTTCATTTAAGCACATATATCAGAACATAATCAGATTCTAATGTTGTTTCAAGCTTATTTTGATTTTTACCATATCACCCCAACTTGACTTAAACCTTAGAACCAGCAAATCAAAACATTTTAAAATTTTAACTTTTGGCAATCATAGCAACGGTTTCCACAACAAAACATACCCCCGTTATCAAGCAACACACCAAGCTTCCTTTGCCAATGATGAGTATGCACGATTTCATCTGTCGGCTTACATACATTGTATTCCTCGGGGATCCGTTTCTTATTGGTATTAAGACGCGCGCAAGAGAGGAACAATGTATGACTAACATTTTTGATCAAGTAGTGAATTTTGTACTTTTGTACATAGCGATCAAGTTTAATGACTTATCAGGGGTTCACTCTCTTGAGCAGGGTTTAAAGTATTCTTTTAAATACCCAGATGAAAACCGCATAAAAGACTTCATGGCTCCAGAAATCTAATGCATCCCATCAATACAGGATTAAAGGCCATAAAACCATACTCCATTGAAATGTAGACCGTGTACTAGACACTTAAAACACTTTATTTTAGGTGATCTACTAAAACATAAAGCTTGAGTATGACAGGCTATTACATTTCTGCCTTCATTACCAAGACTTTTGCTAAAATACTAACTCATCTTTCACCATAGCAATTTATGTTTATATCACTTATTCCCTTGTTTGTTCAAAAGCCTACCCATACACCGAACATTAAACAATATACTTTTATTTATTAATTTACCGGATTTGGAACAAGACAATCAATGCACTATCATCTTCCTTTTATGCTTCAAAACTCATTTTGAGGAGAAATTTTCTATTGTTTTTTGCATTTTTCACATTTTTCAATATTTTTGGATTTTATATTTTTTCAAATGTTTTTGGATTTTATATTTTTTCAAATGTTTTTGTATTTTTCCAAAAGCCCTAGTTACTTTCCATTTTCTGGTAAATGGCTATCCCGAATGTCTATTAGTAAATATCAAGACCAAACATATTCAAGTATATGTCCTTTAAATTTGAGTAACTAACATAATTTTAAGCGAAAGAGTGTAAAAAATGTTTTTGAGATTTTTTGAATGTTTTTGGTTTTTGAAATCACAATATTTTTGTATTTTTCCAAACCCATTTCTCCCCCTTAATCATAAACCAATTAAACAAAATATTTACAAATAAAATTTGGCTTGGTTAACGGTTACTCAAAGGTCGGAATCCATAACCTCGGTAACATTCACTTTCCCACCGCCCATAGTCTTTGTACCATTAAGCCCTAACAAATACAAAAATATGTTTTTATCGAAAGCTTTAGTAAAAAGATCAGCCTTTTGTTCGTCGGTGTGAATTTTATCTACAGTAATCAACTTCTTCTCGTAAAAATCATGGATGAAGTGATACCATATGTCAATATGTTTTGTTTTCGAGTGATTTACCGGGTTTTTAGTTATGGAAATAGCAGTAGTATTATCTATAAAAATAAGAGTAGTAAGAAAATTCAAATCGTAGTCGCGCATTTGTTGTTGTATCCATAAAACAGCTACATATTCGGCTTTACAGGTGGATAGAGACACAGTCTTCTGCTTCTTACACTGCCATGTCACCAGCCTGCTACCAAAGAATTGACAGCCGGTGGTGGTAGATTTGGCGTTCAGCTTGCAGCTACCATAGTCAGAATCAGAAAATGCTCTCAGCTCAAATACATCGTCTCAAGGATACCAAAGATCGACCCTTGTATTCCTCTTAAGATACCGAAATATCCGCTTCACCAACGTTAGGTGAGAGACTCTTAGACTGGATTGATATCGAGCATAAAGACACGTCGGATACGTGATTTCTAGCCTAGAAGCAGTAAGATACATGAGGGACCCAATCATAGAATGGTAGAGTGTTTCATCGACCTTCTTCCTAGTGGGATCAGTGTTGGTGCACGGTTTTGCGTCTTTAGTCTTTGTAATTATCGTTAACGTTTTTGTTTTATGTAATAAATATATAAGTTATTCTCTAGTTCGTTAAATGTAATGTCTAGTTCGCTAATGTTGTGTAGCGAACTAAGACTTAAGGCTATTCCCTCCTGATTCGTTAGGAGATGTTAACAAATCAGGGGATGATTCGTTAAGTTAATTGAGTTATTAATGTATGTAACGAAGTAGTGTCTAGTTCGCTAGGGAATGTTAGCGAACCAGACCTATCTTCTATATATAGTGAACACTGTTCACGTTTAATTTAAGTTTTGAGAGTTAATTAATGAAACCCTGTCCAAATCCTCCCTCGATCTTCATCCTAATATTATACAACTACTAATACATATATACTGATAATACATATACATATATAACACTTAATCATACGTAATTATGAGCTAGATCTATGTTAAGGTATTAATCGATTTTACACAGATCTGAGATCTGTTATTGTTATTGGATTGATACACCGGGTTCCAACAAATGGTATCAGAGCTTTCGGGGCTCAATTACACTTGATTTGGTGATTATTTAGAGTATTGAACGTTTAATAAGTTTTTGATATCAATAGTGTTCTGTTTGAGTGATTTTGGATCAATTTGAGATGAATTGATTTATTTATGGTTGGTTTGGATTGGATTTGGGTTGTTTAAAGTATTGGAAACCTTTTGTGAATTGGAATTGAGGTTTGGATTGTTTTCAGAGTGAATCGATATTGATTTCGGTGATTACCGAAACAGAGTTTGTGTCTTCGTATAATTGAGTTGGTAATCAGAGATAATCGGTTACGAGTTTAGTTGTATTGGATTCGCAGTCGAGTTATGAGTGTTTTGATAGGTAATTTGTGAGTTTTAGCTAAGAATTGAGATTGTATTACGGATTTTAAGCTTCTGGGTCTCTGGGTTTTGTGTTATTTATTTCCAGAAAATCTGGAAATCTTCCTTGAAGATTTGAAGATTTGAAGATGAATATGATTCGCTATCATCGTTATGTTGATTCATTATCTTGTTTCCTTTGATTCGTTATCTAAGTTAGTTGATTCGTTATAAGCTTCTAGTAATTCGTTAACCAGTTCGCTACAATTTTTGATTCGTGTTACCTAATTCGGTATTTGGGTTAACAGATTCGTGTGACACGCGTCTACTTTGGGATTTGTATCATAACAACCTTTGCCACGTGGCATAAGGTGTCAGAGTTTGTTACAACCGTTGTAACAACCTAATTCGCTATAGTTGATTCGCTATCAACTGTAGCTGGTTTGTTATCTGTCTCGCTAAGTTTTTCTTAGTGATTCGCTACTGAATACTTTCTAATTCGTCAAGATTTCTTTTATCAATTCGCTAGCTAATTCGTTAGTTTGACTTTCTGATTCGTTGGATTGATTCGTTAAGACTAATCTTGATTCGCTATTTGATCAATCTTAGCTTTGTTAAGATTTTATTCGTTAATCTACTGTCCACAGTTCGCTACAACTGTTTACAGTTCCTTACATTTACCATTCGTTAATCTTATTCGTTGTTTGATTCGTTACACCCTTGAAGTTTTGAAACTTGTCAAAAATGGCCGGTATGTATGCATTAGCGTCTCAAAACATGTTGATGCAACAAATGTTGCAACTTGATACCGAGATAGGTTCACATTCGAAATGTCCAAGATTAATGAAGTTCAGTGACTTTGCCAAATGAAAACCTCGGTTTCGTGCTCATTTAGGATCAGTTCATCTTGACTGCTCATATTGTTTAGATGAAGTTTATACTGTTCCTATGATCAGAGATGAGACTATCGGATTCAGACCTAAAGCTATATCTCAATACTCACAGGAAGAGAAGAAGGCACTAGAGATAGAGACAAAAGCATATTCTACTCTAACCATGGCTTTACCTGAAAACATATTTCACCAAGTGGGTAGTATTAAAATATGTGCTTCTCTGTTTCAACATATCCGAATGAGAAGTATGGGAAACACAGCTGAAAGTAAAAAGGTGATGCTTAAGTTTCAATTCAGAAACTTTAATTTACTTAAAGGTGAAACGGTTGAGGAGATGAAAACGAGATTCAGTCACTTGATTGCTGAAATGGATAAAATGAAGTTGGAAATTTCTGAGATTGACAAGATTGACACTATTAAGAGTGCATTACCAAGTTTGTACTCTACTTTTCTAATGGTATTAAAAGAAAACAGCTATTTTAATGAATTCTTGACTGCAAGTGAGTTTTTACAAAAGATTGAAGCTCATGAGTATGATCTCAAGTGTCAAAAGTCATCCAAGGAAAGTCAAGATCCTGCCTTTTATGGTGGTAGCATGCCTTTAAGTTCAACAATTTCACCGATCACTGCTTTTCTGACACAGAATGCAAAAGAGAATGAAACAACAATCTATAGTGATCCTAGAGCATGTTTTTATACTGCTGGTAACTCTGGATCACCAAATGTCTCTACTGGTTCAGGAAGTTCATCTTCGACAAATCAATAATCATCACCTTCAAATGTCAACATGAAAGAAGCTGAACAAAATTTTACCTTTCTATCAGCTTTCATGACTTCTTATGAAAATCTGGTGAGTAGCAAAATTGCCACTAGTGATCTAATTGATGAAGACTATGATCAGATTGATCCAGATGACTTAGAAATCATGGATTTAAAGTGGAACATGGCAATGATTGTTCGTAAGGTGAAAAGATTCATGCAAAAAACCGGAAAAGATCTTCCTGCCTTGAACAAGAAGTTGGGATTTGACAAGTTAAAGGTGAAATGTTATAATTGTCAAGAATTCGGTCATTTTGCAAAAGAGTGTGACAAACCGAAAAAGGAATATAATGTTCCTCGTGGTCATGTTTCAAACTCTTCAATACCACGAGGTAATGATGCTGAGAAGAAACCATCAAGTTCTGGGTCACAAGCAATGTTAGCTAATGGAGATGATTGGTCACAACGACTACTGTGCAACGATAATCAAGCTAATTTGGCTTCGTTCGGGTTGACTCAAGATTTTCATGATGCTAGTGGAACTGAGGTGTCTTCTGATAATGATTTTGGATCGGAGTCTGATGATTCTTGTGACAAGCCTAAAACTGTTTTTGCCTGCATGACTAAGATCAATGAGGTTAGTCATTCTATTTCTACTACATCATCTGTTAAAGTTAATTGTGCTGATTGTGAATCTAACAAACATAAGTTAGAATCTTTAAAGAATCACAATGATAATTTAGTGAGAGAAATTGTTTCTCTAAAGGATACTTATCGACAATCTCTCGAATCTCAAATGAGATCTCGTGAAAAGATTGAAGCATTGTCGACAAGTAACCACGATCTCAAGGCTGAGTTATCTATGAAAATGACAATTAATGACCAAAAGTTTCAAGAAATTTTGAAACATCGTTCAAAGATAACCGAGATTGAGAATGAGGTTCTTGAGTTAAAGAACAAATTGGTTAAATTTCGAAATTCATCTTTTCTGTTGAATGAAATTTTTGAAGTTTCTAGAAAAACAAAAGGACTCAAAGAAAGGTATAGGTTTTGTTGAAATTCCACCACCATTTCACAATGATGATAAAATTAATCCTTTTGCTCCAACTGAGGAAGATGTTATTCTTAAAGAACCTGTGATTTCAGAAAAAATCAAAACCTGTTACTACTAAAGATCTTAAAACCCAATCTTCAACTCAGAAACCTCTTGTTCAAAGCTACAAAGTTTTTGTTGAAAATGTTGACAAAGTTATCATTGAGGATGTGTTTGAACCTGAAATTATACACAAGAACAAGAACATTCCAAGTTCTAATCACATACTTTGTGAACCTCATGAATTTGAGGAAGCTGTTTATGGTTCGCACACAACTAAGATGAAACAAGATGTCCATGCTAAACCAGTGAAGGCTAAGAAACCAGAAAAACCCAAAATTTCTGATGAGGATTTGTTGCATTTCATAAATCCTAAAGCATCTAAGCCATCATCTGCTCTTGTGTTTAAGTTAAAAGGGATGGATACAATGTTCACTGAGAAAGACATTCCAATAAGTATCATTAAACCTGAACTAATTGAGAGTGTGTTTCACAATGAAACCTCCAAGGTTCGTGAACCTGAACGTCAATATGCTCATGCAAAAACTTCAGTTCCATCTGATCCATTGACTAAAGCAAAGCAAGTATTAAAACAAGCTAAAAGGGTTCAATTTGTGAAGTCAACTGGAACAGATACGTTGAAAAGTTTTTCGAACTGTTCTAATTTAGATTTTTACCTGAAAAAGAAATCTTAATTATCTGACGAATTTTCTAAGAGCATGACCAAAAATGTGAGTCATCAGTCATCATCTGTGTCACATGTTCCAATAGATTTTCAACATCATCATGTTGACACGCGAAGTTGTTTTCTTTGCGGTCAACAAGGTCATGTAGTAAGAAATTGTGGCCAGAAGAACTATCAAAATCTTCATCCTTTCATCACGGACCATTCTAAGCCGGTTCCTTTGGTAAAGGAGATTCTGAAACGATCTGTGGCGTATGCTAATGATACTCATATTATGTTTTCGAATGTACATCCTCGAAAAGTTGTTCATGTGAATGAAACTCATGGTTCCGTTAAACCTAAGTTTATTCCAATCGAACCAATTTGAAAAAACGTTAATTCAAATGTGGTTAAAGCTGCGTATATAAGACGTAAGTCTAAGAAACCTGTAACTTATTCTCAAGTTGCTGAACAACAATTGAAAGCAACTAAAGTTAATTTTTCTCAAGGAAACCAAAAGGTGCCCAAGACCGAGGCCTGTGCTTCCTTTTTGAACTAATCATTTTCTTTTGTGTGTAGGGTACATCCAAGACCATTTCTGGTGAAAACTGGATCATGGACAGTGGATGTTCTCGTCATAATACTGGGAATCTCAACCTCTTAACAAATGTGAGAAATATACAAGGGGGTTATGTGGCGTTTGCTGGAATTCTGGGGGTATGATTACACAGGAAGGTGATGTTTCAAATGGGAAGATTACATTTGAGAAGGTTAACTAATGTGATAAAGTGGATCATAATTTATTGAGTGTGTCGCAGATCTATGATAAGCAATACACTACAGTATTTACAGATAAAGAGTGTCTGATTTTGAAACCGGGTTACGTGATTCCCGAGGACATGGTTGTCATGCGAACACCACGATCAAATGATATTTATGTCTTAAATATGAATTCTAAGGTGTCTACGTTGATCGAAACGTGTTTTGTCTCGAAAGCGACCGAGAAAGACTCAGTATTTTGGCATCGAAGAATGGGTCACATACATGTTCGAAAGATGAATTATTTAATGGCAAACGATTTGGTAAAGGGTGTGTCGTTAAAGAATTTAAAGTTATCTGATCACTGTGTTGCTTGCAAGAAGGGCAAACAGAAGAAGAAATCACACCCATCTAAGTTATTAAATTCCATTGATACTCCACTTGAATGACTTCATATGGATTTATTCGGTCCAGCGAATTGTGCGAGTATTTCTGGAGACTGGTACTGCCTAGTTGTTACAGATGATTATTCACGATATTCATGGGTCTTGTTTATGAGTTCAAAATATCAAACACCGGGTCTTGTTCAAAATCTAATCACTAAGATCGAATCACTTTACAAACTGAAAGTAAGGAGAATTCGAAGTGACAATGGTACTGAATTTAAAAATACTGTATTTGATTTCTTTTGTGTACAAAAAGGAATTCATCGAGAATACAGTACCCCATATGTACCACAACAGAACGGTGTAGCTGAAAGAAAGAATAGAACGTTGATTGAAGCTGCTAGAACGATGCTTGCTGATTCAAAGCTTCCTGTCCAGTTTTGGAATGAGGCGGTGAATACTGCTTGTTATAGACTCAATCGTGTTCTAACTGTTAAAAGACTCAAGAAGACCAGTTATGAATTGTTGAATAATCGTAAACCTAACTTAAAGTACTTGGAACCATTTGGGTGTCCGTGTACTATGATGAAAAAGGATGGGGGAAAGTTTGATGAAAAAGCCGTTAAGGTTATTTCTTGGGGTATGCGTCACCTAAGAAAAGAGTGTTTAACATTACGTCCGGTTGTGTTGAGGAATGGTACCATGTAGACTGTCAAAAGTACACTACTCCTCCACAAGGGAAAGGTCCCGACTGGATGTTTGACTACGATGGCTTATTCAATTCATTTACTCCAACAGCCGATCATCTAGATAAGATTTAGTTCGTGCTTATTTTGAAGAACATTTGTAAATTCCAAGGTTTGCAAGTTCAAATGATGTTGAAGCTCCAATAATTGCTCAAGCTGACGAACCTGATAATGAGTCTCCTGTTCATCATGATAATGCTTCTACTTCATCTGATGATGTGGATCAAGTTATTGAACTTGATAGTGATGTTTCATCTCCTGAATTGGGTGAACATTACACTAATTTATTTGAAAATGTTGATTTTTCTGAGAATCCTACTCTCAGGATTCATAATTACCATCCACAAGAAAACATTATTTGAGACCTTGATGTGAGAGTTCAAACACGACATCAAGTTGCTTCTTCAAGTGAAAATAATGCTCTATGTGCTTATGCTGACTTACACTCATATGAGATTGAAACTATTGCTAAATTCACTTGTTTTCTATCTCAAGTTGAGCCAACAACTCCTCGTGTGGCACTTCAAGATCCTTCTTGGGTAGAAGCCATGCAAGAAGATTTACAACTATTTGCACGTTTAGGTGTTTGGGATCTTATCGATAAACCTGCTCGAGTCAAGAAGACAATTCCGACTAAGTGGGTATATAAGTGTAAGAAAGACGACCGTGGGGTAATTATGAGAAACAAAGCACGATTAGTTGTGAAAGGTTTTCATCAGCAAGAGGGTATTGATTACACTGAGTTTTATGCTTCAGTTGCAAGATTAGAGTCGATTCGAATCTTCCTGGCATATGCTGCTTACAAGAATATTAAGGTGTATCAAATGGATGTTAAAAGTGCTTTTCTCAATGGTGAACTTCATGAGGAAGTGTTTGTCTTACAGCCTCTAGGTTTTGAAGATCCTGATTATCCTGATCGTGTTTACCGATTAAACAAGGCATTATATGGTCTATATCAAGCCCCGAGAGCTTGGTATGGCACGATCGCCGACCATCTAGCGGATAACGGTTTCAAACGTGGAACTGTCGACTGCACTTTGTTTTATAAAAATATTGGTGATAATCTTCTGCTCGTTCAGATCTATGTTGGTGACATAATCTTTGGGTCTACAAACGTCACGTTAAGTAAGGAGTTCGAGAAATCAATGCAAACCAAGTTCGAGATGATTTCGATGGGAGAGATGAATTTCTTTTTAGGGTTGCAGGTTCATCAGTCTACGAACGGAATCTTCATTCATCAGAAAAAATTTGTGAACGACGTCTTGAGCCGATTCAAGATTACTGCCGGAAAAATCCCTTCTACACCTCTTCCCGTGGGTCACAATTTATCACCGGATGAATTGGAGGATACCATTGATCCGACCCTCTATCGTGCCATGATCGGTTCATTAATGTATTTAACTGCTTCTCGACCCGACATAATGTTTGATGTTTGTTTATGTGCTAGGTACCAAGCTAGTCCCCGAGTGACTCACCTGGCAGCGGTCAAGCGTATTCTGCAATATCTAAGGGGAAATCCTGACATCGGGTTATGGTACCCCAAAGATGACACTTTCGATCTTACCGCTTATTCAGACTCAGACTATGGAGGATGCAAGGTCAATTTCAAGTCTACTACAGCGAGATGTCAATTCTTAGGAAGCCGGCTTGTTTCCTGGCAGTGTAAGAAGCAGACAACGGTCTCCACTTCAACCGTCGAAGCTGAGTATGTTGCAGCCTTGAGTTGCTGTTCCCAGGTTTTGTGGATACAACAACATCTTCGCGACTACGGTTTGAAGTTTCTTACTACTCCCATCTTGATTGATAATTCTGCTGCTATTAGTATCACCAAGAATCCCGTGCAACATTCTAAAACGAAACATATCGAAATTCGATATCATTTTATACGGGATTGTTATGAAAAGAAATTAATTGACCTTGAGAAAGTACATACTGATTTTCAAAAAGCCGATCTATTTACCAAAGCCTTTGATAAAACACGTTTTAATTTTTTGTTTGGTTTAAATGGATTGAAGACCCTTGCTGAGATCCTAAAATTAGGATGATTGTCTATATTTTAGTTTGTTCTAGTTTCAATTTTATTTCGTTTTTAGGTTTTAGGGGGTGAATCTTAGAAAATACAAAAATATTGTGCTTTTAGTTTGTATAGATAAAACCCAAAAACATTAGAAAATCTTAAAAAAATATATAAAAAATATTGTGTTCTTTCTTTTTTTATTTTAATATTTGAAAATCCAAAAACATTTTAAAATTAGAAAATACCAAAAAGATTGTGATTTTTGTTTGTACAGAAAATTCTGAAAAAGTCAAAAAGAATGTGAAGTTTTCTCATTTTGTAAAGAAAAATCCGAAAAGACAAAAAGATTGTGTTTTTAAGTTTGTAAAGAGAAAACCAAAAAGATTTTTGCTTATATCCGCTGAAAATTATGTCATTTGCTTCTAATTTGAAGGACATATACTTGTATATGTTTGGTCCTGATAATTTCTTGTAAATCTTCGGGTTAGCCATTTACCTGACAAATGGAAAGTACTTGGGGCGTTCGTTAAGCTTTCTACTTTACTTTTAGCTGAAAATTTAGTCAGTTATTTAAGTTTGTGAAGCATGCTATGTTTTGGTCCTGTTCTCTACTTGTAGATGGATAGGATAGCCATTAATTTATAAACTTAAATTGACTGGGGCAATTAAAATTATTTTGTTTTATGCTCCTCAAAATTTTGAGTTTTTGAAGCAAAAAGAGAAAATGATAGTACATTGATTATTTGACCCCAAATCCAGAAATAAATAAGCTTAAAAGACTGTGTGCTTAATCATTGGTGCATTGATAGGTCTTAAACAAGCTGTTAGAGTAAGGTAAGTGATATAAACCTAAAGAAAAGCCAAATTGAAAGAGGTGTTAGTCTCTAGCAAAAGTCTGGGTGAGGATGGCAGAAATGTAATAACCAATCATACTCATACAATAAAGCAAATAACAAGCATTAGGATTCTGGACACTGTGAGTCTTTATGCGGCTTAATCATCTGGGTATTCATATGCATGAATATTTCACTCGCTTTTAGAGCAAACCCAAAGTCATTAAACTTGATCACTGCTGTACTCCGTACAATCCAAATTACTGACTTGATCAAAATCCGCTGTTAGTCATACAATTGTTCCTCCCTTACGTGCGTCTCAATACCAATAAGAAACGGACCCCAGGGGATACAATGTATGTAAGCCGACAGATGGACTCGTGAATACTCACTCACGGAAAAGGAAACTTGATGCATTGCTCAAAATTTCTTAATTGGTATTCAAAAATTTTGATAAAAACTATAATGGTTTAAGTCAAGTTGGGGTGATTTGGCAAAAACCAAATTAAGCTTGAACCAAGATTAGGGGCTGATAGTTTCTGATATTTGTGCGCTAATTGAACCATAAATCATACCACAAAAATGCTCGAAGGCTTGTTATAAGATTTAAGTGGACAACAATATCAATGACCGACTGAACGTCAGTCAAAATATCGCTGAAATATAAAACTGTGATGGAATGGAAGTTTAGTTAATATGATTCTCTGCTTAAACTTAACAAAAACAAAAATAAATAAATAAAATAAATGTACTGCTTTTGATAAATCATAGAAAAACACAAAAAATATTGTCTATTTTTAATATTCGGATATTTCCTTGTATATACATCTTACAAAATGCCAAAACAGTTTTATCTTTTTACTTTTACACATTATTTAATTTATATTTCGTAAAAGTGAAACGTGTTTAAGTTATTCAATTATCGGGATAAAAGGTCCACGGTAATTCTTTTAATTTAAAATTTATTTTATTGGATAATTTTCAATAAATTCTTTATTTAATTCATTTATTTATTTAAGTTAGAATTAAATAAAATTTTTAATTTGTTAAAAGTTAATTCGTTAAGTATGGATAACGAACTAGGTGATTCTTTAGCGAACTAAATTTCTAGTTCGCTCACCTAATTCGCTTTTGCACTCTGATAACGAGTCACTTCTACTTCGTTATACATATTTAACGAATAAAGACACGATTCATGTCTTGTTCGCTACTCTGATGTAACGAATTGGAATAATGAATTTCCTAATTCGTTATTTAAAATTCAAACGAATCGCTTGATTCGTACAGAGAGTACATTGGGTAGCATGTAAGGCTATATACGACAGAAACATGAACAGTCCTTCACTATTCATCATCTTTCTTACACCTAAAGTTACCCTTTTCAAAAATTTTCTCTGATTTTCGACCTTCAAATTTCGACCTTTTACGAATATCATTGTGTTGCTAAGGTATAGACGACCACAGTGATGTGATTTTCGTCAAAAATGATGGTGTATTAATAGAGTATTTGTGTACTTTTGTTTTCTAAGGGTTTTCCGAGTTCAAAACCCTGATTTATTTAAGATATACTGTGTTTATGTAGTTGATGTATGGCTATTTGTGATCGGAATGCGATTCCGTGACCCTTGGTAGACTTTAATCGAAGCATGATTCTTGTTTGCCGGGTCAATTGAGTGTTTATAGTTTCGGGGTTTTTATACTCTTGTAACCTAAGTTATTTCTTGGTCTTGAGCCTCAATCTCAATATCATATGTTTAGTAATCTGTTTCCGAGATCACTACACATAACGTTTCGGTTATCCGACGATAGTTATGGATTAATTAAAGCTCGATTCGTGTTGTTGACTTTCGATGTTCATCTTAATTTTAACTTTGACTGTGTGAGTCAAAGATCAAGTCTAATTCTTGACCATTCGTGACCTTTAGCGAATTGGAACTCTGTGGTGTCCAATTCGTTAAATATTCAAACGAATTAGATTAAGCGAATAAGTTAGTTAACGAATCAGATGAGGATTCGTCAAATTATAACGAACTAGATTCTAGTTCGCTGCTTTAAATAGTAATTCGCTAAGTCTACTCCCTTAACCTATTTACATGATAGCGAATAACTTGATTCGTTACTGAATGGTAACGAATCAGAGTGATGATCACACGAATGACATTTATTTTTAACTATTTAATTAAATTTAATTGTTTTTTGAATTAAAATAAATTATTTCAACCGTCTAAACGCGTAAATACATTAATTACACACGACATATTGCATTATTTCTTCATATTACTCATACCTGTTCTAAAATCTATTAAGTAAAAATGGCTGATCAAGTAAATCAAGATCCACCGGTTGCTGATCAAGGGCAACAAGAACAACCACCTCAAGTACAGCAGGAAGATGTTATTTTATTACCTTATGAAATAAAACACAACATATGTGCTTATGTTGATCAAGATATTGCTGATGTTGTTGTGTTTGGTGATATGTTAGCTTTCTTACGACGCTCAGCAATACATTATGCAATCACTGCTCAACCTAACGTTTATCTGAGTATCATTAGGCAGTTTTGGGATACTGCTGAGGTTGTTGAGGTGGAGAATCACATTCGAGCCACGATCAATCAGACTGTGATTATAATTGATGTGGAAGTGATTCGTCGTGTACTACGTTTTGGTGACAACGATAACTACCCAAGTGAATTTGACAAGCAGCTAATCAAGGGCTTGTTTACTCATTTACGTTATAGTGGAGATATTGATAAATCTATGTTGAACAAGAATGGCTTATGCCCACCATACAAGTATCTTCTTCATGTCTTAATTCATTGTATGAGTGGTCGTCGTGGTGGATTTGATGAATGTAGAAGCAGTGTGCAATCAGATTTTGTTGCTCTTATCCTCAACAAGCCATTTAACTACTCTGAGCTAGTTTATGATCATCTGAAAAAACAAGTTCAGCAAACACTTTAAAAGAAGAAATTTTTAATGTATCCTCGATTCCTACAGCTGATCATTCAAGACTTAATTCCCAATTTAGTTATTGATCAAAATCAAGTGAATGATGTGCTTCCTATGGAACACATGAAAGCTGATACTGTATATAGAATGTTGGTTTATAGAAAGGAGAAGCCAAAGGATAAAAGGATGATTGGTCATATCATTAATCCAGATTATATATGTCCTCCTAATGAACGCTGGATCCACGAAGACTCGGATTCCGAGCGTGAAGGGGGAGAAGGTGGGAACAATGATGATGGGAATGATGATGGTAATGATGGTGATGGTGGAGCTGGTGATGCTGCTTTTCAAGAGCAACAAGATGCAGTAAATGCTGCATTAGCTGCCACCATTGCAGCTCAACAAGAACGAAAGAGAAAGGGGAAAGCGATGGCAACTGGAGAGCCATCTAAGAAACGACGTGTGTCGGCTGGGGCTGGGGTGATTATTGGTGTGCCACCACCTCGTCAATCAACGCCTCAACGCTCGGTAGTGTCGCCTACTACTAGCACTCTGATGCTTACATTGACGACGACGTTGGTGTCTCATGAAAGACTTGGTTTAATTCCACAAATGGCATTATCTGAAATACCAAGGCCTCCTGCTACATTGTCCACTGTCCCTCCAACACCATCTATGAGGCATCCTCCTCCTCCTCCAAGTGATGTCTCTTTTCTGAGAATCACTAAGCCTCAAGGACCGATCCAAACCTGTTCATCCATCATTGTACAACTTACCATCGAATCACCAAACAGAGATGCTATTAAATATTCTTCATCTATATGAGAACCAAATGACTTCTGATCGTCAGAATCAAGAACGTCTTATGGAAAATCAAAGACGGATGATTAGTTATATCTCATTTTGTCAGAAGGAGACTAAAGCGCTACGTGCGATTGTTGAGTCTCAAGGGGTGAAAATGAAGGAACAAGAGGATCTAATCTTGCAACTGACTTGCAAAGAAGATGCCTTAAAGAAACTCAAAAGAGATGATCAAGATCCTGACGAGTCTAGTGCAGGAGGTGAGCCTTAACAAGCGCACGGCTCATCTTCCGGTACTGGTACAAGTGGTGGTGATTTAGATAAACAAATTGGTGTGTATAAGGATTAAACTGCTGCTAAGCCAATTGAAATGATTGAAGCCAACACTGTGATATTTATGGATGGTTCGGGAGTTGTAAAGAGTATGGTGAATAAGGATGAGATCGAGGTGGGTGAGTTTGTTGATAGGTCTCTAACACTGGAGCAGATTTCCATACTACTTGGGTTGAATGACAAACAGTTGAACGTGTTAGAGACTGAGCCTGATGTCAAAGTGGTGAATAAGGAAGGTATAGAAGATGATCTGTCTATTCAGATGAATACGGATTTCATTTATGAAGACGAGGATGTTGAGTTGGAAGACGTCACTGCTGAGGAGTATCCTGACTTGTTTCAACACACGAACGTTGATCAAGGTGCTCCTGTGTTTGATGAGCAGACAGTTAAAGCAGCTGAAGATGAGTTGGAAAAGACGTCAAAGGGTAAGAAGGCTGTGGACACTCGGTTCAGATCGATTGAAAACCCAACTGATGCCAATATTGCTAAGTGGTTCAACTACAAAGCGGCGGGTAAGATTATCAAGGCGTATCGTTTTGTTGATCAAGAACGGAAAGACATAGCTGCAGCTTAGGTTAAAGCAAACCAAGTGACCACCTTCAAGACGGTATCCAAGGTACATGGTGATATTGTCTCATGGCTTTATGATTCTGAGCTTAAAGTATGTATAGTTAAATGGGAGAAGGTGATCCAGTACTACGAAACGATAATGGACGTTCTGACATTACTGCAGTGGGATGTTCGTACCCTCGCGCTTCGTCCATTCATCAATCGTGGTCGCTACCGGACAGCTGAGTGGTTTTATCAACACATACTGTTCGAGGTCAATCATGGCTTTAAGTTTTTCAAGCCCCAGGTCCCGAGACGTAAACGTATTGACGAGATTGATCCAAGGACTGGCTGGAGGAAACTGGTTCTTAAGGTAAAGCAGCCAAAGATGATGAAGAGGGTACCTGTGAAGACGATGCCTCAACACATGCATCTCTCGTTCAACCACTGGTATTATGACCTGGCGAGGCCGTCATTGTACTTGGTAAAGGGTTGAAGACTGAGCTTGTCAAGATAATCGAACCGATGTGGTTGGTTAATTTATCTGAAACAGACAATGACGTGCTACACAGGAAACAGATTCTGATCGAGCGCAATGAAGACTACGACCTGGCTATGCAATTCCAACGCGTTGTGCGTGTTTGTCATGAAAATGGAATTCATGGTTGCAAAGATTGGCAATCCAAGCATTTCAAGTAACTTAAAGACAAAGAGCTCAAGACGAGGGGGTGTCTGTTAGTGCACGGTTTTGCGTCTTGAGTCTTTGTAAATATCGTTAACGTTTTTGTTTTATGTAATAAATATTTAAGTTATTCTCTAGTTCGTTAAATGTAATGTCTAGTTCGCTAATATTGTGTAGCGAACTAAGACTTAAGCTTATTCCCTCCTGATTCGTTAGGGGATGTTAACGAATCAGAGGATGATTCGTTAAGTTAATTGAGTTATAATGTATGTAACGAAGTAGTGTATGGTTCGCTAGGGAATGTTAGCGAACCATACCTATCTTCTATATATAGTGAACATTGTTCACGTTTAATTTAAGTTTTGAGAGTTAATTAACGAAACCCTATCCAAATCCTCCCTCGATCTTCATCCTAATATTATACAACTACTAATACATATATACTGATAATACATATACATATATAACATTTAATCATACGTAATTATAAGCTAGATCTATATTAAGGTATTAATCGATTATACACAGATCTGAGATATGTTATTGTTATTGGATTGATACACCGGGTTCCAACAATCAGGACCAATTCCATGATTTAGCGGGATAGGAGTGCTACTCGGCGATGAGTCAGCCATATTGAATTTTTCGAGGATATCATTGACATATTTTGTCTGGTGAATAAAAATCCCATCAGACCCTTGTTCGACTTGCAATCCCAAGAAAAAATTCAACTCTCCCATAGCGCTCATTTCAAATTTCGATTTCATAACATCCTCAAAATCTTTGCACAGCACATCATTCGTTTACCCAAAAATGATATCGTCCACATAGACCTAGATTATCAGCAAATAACCATCCATTTCCTTTGTGAAGAGTGTACAATCAACGGTGCCACAAACAAAACTATTGTTTAACAAATGTTGAGACAATGTGTCATACTAAGCTCTCGGGGCTTGATGTAGACCATAAAGAACTTTGTCGAGCAGCTACACCTTGTCTTTGTGAATCGGATCTAAAAACCCCAGTGGTTGTCCTACAAAGACTTCTTCACCCAATTTACCGTTCAGGAAAGCAGACTTAACATCCAACCGGTAGACCTTGAATCCCTTCCAAGATGCAAAGGCTAAGAAAATTCTAATTACTTTAAGTCTAGCCACAGGAGCATAGACTTCATTATAATCAATTCCTTCCCTTTGATTTTAACCAAGAACCACTAATTGAGCTTTGTTTCTGACAATTATACCATTTTCTTCCCTTTTGCAATTGAAAACCCACTTGGCATTAATGCATCGTTTGTTATCTAGTAGATCAACAAGTTTCCATACCCCAAGCTTTTCAAATTGCAACAATTCTTCTTGCATTGCATTGACCCAACTTTCTTCAGTCAAAGCTTGTTTATATGTCTTTGGTTCAATTTGTGAAATAAAACATTTGAACGAGAACCGGTTCTGAAGAGGAGCAACTTGAGAATAATAACAACTCAGACTTTGATCAAGTTGGCCTCGATTGCGAACACCAAAATTAAGATCTCCAATTATATTATCTTTCCGGTGATATGATAAAGTTCGAGGCATAACTTCATCAGGAACTATCACATCATTGGAAGATTCCTGACATTTTAATCAAAAATCACAAAATTAGTAGCAGCAGGATCAGGTATTAGTTGAATCAACGACACAATCACATCATTGTGGTCTTCACCATCATCATCAAAAGAAGGTGTAGCCGGAGTATCATCAATATCAAGAATCGGATCTTCATTAAATATTGGAACATCTTGTGTAGGAATTTCACAGGATCCATTACTCAAATATTGTTGAAACAACAGTGTGGTCATTTCATCAGTAAATTCCTCTTCATGAAATAAGAAAGAACTCCACAGGCTGTCATAATCAAACATCCATGAATCGCCTTTTCTTTGAATACGAGTAGCATATATTTGATAGTCCATATGTTGTACTTGCACAATACGGTTGATGCTAGGTAAAAATACTCTTTTTAAAGGACTAGCATAACCCACAAAGAAACCTTCCACAAACTTAGCACGGAATTTTTCATCAGGATCCAGATTAGTACATTGAGATCCGAACGGCTCAAGCCACTTCAAATTAGGCTTACGTCAATTAAGTAGCTCAAAACAGGTTTTGCCATACTTCTTTACTGTCAGAAGACGGTTATGAGTGTAACAAGCTGAGGCAACAGCTTTAGACCAAAAACTAATAGGTAATTTCAAATTCGCCAACATCGCCCTAGCTGTTTCAGTCAGAGTACGATTCTTTCGTTCAGCAACTCCATTTTGTTATGGTGTATAGGGAGCACTAAACTCATGAAGAATACCCCGCTCATTATTGTATTGAATCATACGGTTGTTTCGGAACTCGATACCATTATTGCTTCGAATCCTTCGGATTGGCAAGTTATATAACATCTCAAGCTTTTTGAACAAAATCATCAAATTTTCAAAGGTCTCGTCTTTCGATTCAAGAAACATTACCCACGAGAAGCGTGAGTAATCACCAGTGACCACCAAACAATAAAGTTCCCCGGTGATACTTTTGACATTTACAGGACCAAACAAATACATATGTACCATCTCAAAGGTAAGTTGGTTGTATTAATAGAATTCGTCGGATGCGACTTCTTCTTTTGTTTACCCTTCTTACAACTCAAACAATCAGAACTCAAATGAAATCCCTTGATATTTACTCCCTCAACCAATTGATTATGAACAAGATACTTCATCTTCCGAACATTGATGTGACCCATACGACGATGCCATAACACATATTCTTTTTAGATGCTTTAGTGACAAAACACTGAACAATACCTTGAGTCGATGATGCAACATTCATGTTAAGCACATAAAAATCATTTTCCCTTGGTGCTTACATCAAAATCCATTCCTCTGGAATTTTATACCCAGGCTTAAGAATCATACAATCTTGACTTGTAAAGTGTGTTGAAAAGATTTTGTCACAAATTTGAGAGATGCTTAGAAAATTATTTTCAAGCTCCGCGATGTAATTCACATTTTCGAACATCACTTTCCCATTCGATAAAGTACCTTCTCCAACAATTTGTCCTCCTTGATTTCCAGCAAATCCCACATAACCTCCTCGAATAGATTGAACATGTTTCAGCAAATGGAGAGTTCCAGTCATGTGTCGATAGGCTCCATTTTCCATTATCCAACGTAAGTCATTGGATCTTGAAAGCCCCTACAAAAACAAGCAATTAGTGAAACAAGGAAACCCAAGCCTTCTGAGTCTTGGGTTGTTTCATTTATTCACTTAAAACATTCTCAAAATCATCATATTCATAATCAGACATTGAATCATCAGACGAACATGAACTCGTTGAAACAACTTGTTCATCAACTTTATTAACAACTTCATTTAAAGACTCAACAGCTTGTTCATCAACTTGATTAACAATTTCATTTAAAGACTCAGCATCTTGGTTATTAATTGCATTAACAACTTTTTCATTCGATGGTTTAACATTTTCATTAATTCTAATCTTTGCCACCCAATTCTGTCCAACAGAGCTTTTCTTTTTATAAAAACCATCATTTTTCTTACCATTCGAAGATTCACCCACTTAAAAAATATTTTTGACATATTCCTTATCTACACCCCTTTTTAAAATCTTGATTGGTGGAGGTGTAGGTTTCACCATAGGAACTCTAACATATGGTTTTAATTCACCACATGTTTCCCTTCTTGAGAACATCTTTTAGGACATGAATAAAGCAAATGTCATTCTTCATTACAACAAAAACACTTCCTCCTATTAACAAAATTGTTAACAGGATGAACATGATTCTCTTGTTTCTCTCTTTCAGCTTTGAGTTTTTAAAACTTATAATTTTATTGTCTTGAAAAGATAGCCTCTTTTTGTTTCTCAAAGGTCTCACCTTTAACAAAACAATCTTTTGAAAACCATCTTGTGGTTTTTCTTTTGGTTATCCTCCTTGAAACCAATACCCTTTATTTTATAATAAAAACTAGTTTTAGCAAATCTAGAATTTTGATTACCAATTTTACCATGTGATTGAGGTTTAGATTTCTCAAATTGATTACCAGTTCTAACATTTTCTTTAGATGTACCTTCTGTTTCAGACAACAAAAATTCAGCAGCTTGTTTGCCTATCTCACTATCACATTCAGAACTATGAACGGATTGAACAACTTGCTCCTCACATGAATTATCATGTTGTGGTGAACCAGACACCACATTCAACGCCTTAAGAAATCCTTCGGGTTCTTTTGGAACATAAGAACTCCAAATTGGTGGCGGAACAACATGATATTTTAGAATTTCTTTTGGAACAATATGATCCAAAACATATTGAGAAGCGGAATAACTTTTTAAGTTTGTTTCAACTCTTTCAATCTCAATTCTAGTCTATTGAAGTTCTATTTTGAGTTCCGCTTTCTCAATAACATGTTTATTGATAGCAATTTATTTATCTTCAACCGTGTGAGTGAGCATAGAAATCGTTTTTTCATCTTTTAAGATTTTCATCCACAAGTTTTTCTCACACGTTTGAAGCTTCTAATAAGCCTCTTTTACATTTTAATAATCTAAAAAAATCTTGTTATAATCATCTTTTAATGAATCAAAATCTCTTATCAATGAATTAATAACAAATTCCTTTTCTTCATAGGATTCACAAATGTGTTTAATTTCTTCAGGAGAAAATTTTACCTGACCAACATGAGTCATTTCTTGATCAGAATCTCCACTAGCTTCATTTCCCTATCAATGAATTAATAACGATTTTTGCATGAAGAATAGGTTCCTTTCCCTCAGCATGAGTCATTTCTTGATCAGAATCTCCACTAGCTTCATTCTTTGTTGTGTCTTGAACTCCATCGGTTTCACTAGTCTCATCTTGCTCATCATCAATTCCAAAGTCAATCTTTCCATGCGAGACTTCTTCGCCATTGAACCAACCTGCAAAACTCTCAAACACATCAGGTGGAAAAAATGACTTAAAGAATTCATTATGAATCGAGTCAAAACTTTTAGGAGAATCCTTAGTAGCAATAGAACTTTCATCTTTAGCACTACTCATTCTTTCAGCAACATCATCATTTTCTACATCATTCTTGTTTGCTTGTTCTATAACTTGTGAAATTTCACCAAATACTTCTGCCACATTAGCTTTATGAACAACAGAATTCCAGTAAAAACTTTCATCCAGTTGAGCATAACATGCCTTTAAGGACGAAGCTTCAGGTTTCTTTGATGTCTCAGCTTGTGTAGGTGAACTTTGATGATATATTGCTCGTCGGTTGTAGTCTTGACCAAATGGATTAGGAATCAAATCTCCAACTTCCGGATTAGTGCATTCTTTCTTGAAATGACCTTTTTCTTTGCAACGAAAACATCTAACCTTTGACTTATCAAATCCAAGTTTAGCAGTTGTCCCATCAAGACAATTCTTACTAGTGATCTCTCTAAATCTTTGAGCTCTCCTCACCACACTTGCCATACACCAACGAATGTCAAAATTTTCCATCTCGTCAGGGTCAATTTGATCATAATCTTCTTTTTTCATGTTAAAATTACCAATACGCCCAGCGATCAAACACTCATACGACTCCAAGATAGATCCTAAGAAAGCCATGTGTTCTTAAACGTTTTCAATAGTTAGTTCATTGTTGTTCTTTATATTAACTGCAATATTGCATTGAACAACATCATATAATAGACTATTTGGCTTTCGTGGTTGATCAGGAACATAAGAAATTGTCGAATTAGTTCCAACGTAGGAGCTTGTAAAGTGAGGTATGTTGAACGGTTGACTCGGTTGAGAATTCCCATCAAAACTACTATTTGTAACATAAGCAGTTTGGATCTTCTGGCTCGGGGCATCACCAATTGTGATGAATTAAAATATAAACCAATGTCTTGAGTTGCTAATGAATTCTTCATTCTCTATTTCTTACGAATCTCAAGCTCATGAGCTTCCAATTTCTCAATAAATCGAGCAAAAGTCATTCTTGCATAGTTGATTGGGTTTGCTTGTTGAATCATTATAAATGTTTCCAAATCGTCAGATAAAGAATCAGCTAGTTTATCAATGTATTCATACTCTTCTTCATCAATTCCCAATCTTTTTATCTCATTCACAAGATGACGATATCTTTCAACCAGTTAAGGCATTGTTTCACTTTTAAGCATAGTGAAAATGTCAAACTCTTTCTTTAACAAACCCAGCTTTGACTTTCACATGTCGGCATTCTCTCTATCTTTATTCAGTAAAGCCTCCCATATTGAGTGATATGACCCATTGTGTTGCAGTAATTGAAAGATCTCAGATTTTATTGATTGTTGAAACAAATTCATCATCTTTTTCTCACAAATAAATCTAGGCTTGTTAGCCTTAGGTAATTGAGATAATCTATGACTTGTGCCATTTTCATTTCTCGGAATGATGTATTCAACTTCAACAACTTCCCAAGTGTCATAGTTCATAGATATGTTTCAAACTTATCTGCCCAACTAGGATAGTATTCCATCCTAAGTAGCTTCGGGCGCTTGGTTGATGTTCCCATTTTTGTTTTCCAGGTTAATGTTCTGAATGATCGGTGATGCATGTGTAACAAACGCATTTAAATCCTCATCTTCGAAAACTTTGAACAAAACCAACGTATAAGTTTGTAATGTATATCCTATTCACGTATAAACTACTCAGCGTATAACTTCTATGCACCATATGACCTTCTCAACGTATATCCTCTTATATGTATAACACCTTATGTGGACAAACACCAGTGTGTAACTTCCAATGTATAACTCTCAATCTTGTAACTTGTTATCTGTATAACCACTAATACGGCCAAACACTTATACGAACAAAGCTTATACAATGTATATCAACTTATACGGAAACCAGAAAACTTATACGCCGGCAAAGACTGTTCATCTTTGAGAATCAATTCTGGATTTTTAGATAGAATTAACTAGTAACACTCTTGCATAAAAGATGATTAGGTATCCACGATCATCATGTTCAAACGAATTGAAAAATTATCCATAAACAAGAGAGCAATCAAAGAAAATGTAATCGAGTAATGAGTTTATTTTGAATCTTCAAATCTTCAACAATTAACCTCTGAATGTATTGTAATCAGTAGAGAATATGAACCTCATGCGATGATACCACTTGAAAGTGCATGATCCAGATCATGCATGACATCCTTTACGTGAAAATTTTATAATTTGGATAGATTAACTAACTATTTGCTATACTAAACAACATTGCGAAATAATATTGTAAATGATTAACAATACATTCACTTGTAAGCACTGATATATTAATATAACACTATTAGTACAAATCAGCACTATTGCACAATTGTTCCAAAATGATAAACATGAAAGACTTATATACTACTACAGTGCATGCATATAAGTTTGGACAACGTATAAGCTTATACGGCTGTATAAGCTTATACGCCTCTAGGCTTATACGCTACACATTACAATCTTCCTAATAATGACATTTTAGCCCCTTACAACAATACAAATGACATATTTAGCCCACTAGACCTAGCATTAAACATTAATGCTCTAACAGAAAATACAAAACATATTGTGCTTTATGTTTGAACAGATATGATCCAAAAACATTCAAATATTTTGAAAATTCAGAAACAAATGTGCTCCTCAAAATGAGTTTTGATGCAAAAAGGGAAAATGATTGTACATTGATCATTTATATTCTAACTTTCAGTATAAAAATAGGCACAAAAGACCGTGTGCTTAAATGTATTGGTGCATTGGTAGATCTTAAACAAACAAGTAAGGTAGAGTATGTGATATAAACATAATGTTTTCAATATTGAAAGAGGTGTTAGTCTCTTACAAAGTCTTGGTGATGAAGGCAGAAATTTAATAACCTATCATACTCAAGCCTTAAATCCATTTGATCACAAAAAACCAAATTTAAATAAGTGTCTAGTTAATGGTTAACACCGCAACTGTGTATGGTATTATGGCTTTAAATCCTGTATTGATGGGATGCTTTGAGAATTCTGGACTTCATTGGGTCTTTATGCAGTTTTCCATCTAGGTATTCACAAATGTGAATATTATTTTGCTCCAAAGGTGAACTCGCAGTATTACTGCCCATTGTAAGTCATTAAACTTGATCACAATTGTACTTTGTACAAATATTCACTACTAACTTGATCCAACCACTCAGTGAGTCATACAATTGTTCCTCTGTTGCTTATGTCTTAATACCAGTAAGAAACATACCACAAGGGATACAGTGTATGTAAGCCATACATATGAAATCATGCATACTCATCCACAAGAAAGGAACTCGAAGTATTGCTTGATAACAGGGGTATATCTTGTAGGGGGGAATATTTACTAGATTGCTAAAACCTAAAAATCATATATTTTGATCAACTGGTTTAATGGTTTAAGTCTAGCTGGGTGGCATGGTAAAAGTCAAATTAAGCCTGAATCGAGATTAAAGGATAATAGTTTCTGATATCTAGTGCCCTAATTGAACTTTAATCATATCACAGAATTTCCTAAAATATTTGTTATATGATTTAAGTGGATAAACAATACCAATGACAGACTTAACACTAATCATAATAAATACGAAAGATAAATCTGTTATGGTTGAATTTCTTGATCAATATGATTCCCTACTCAGATGACAAAAATAAGTACTCTTTTCGTCAATTTACATTTTAATTTTACTTTTATTTTTCAGAGTTTATATATATATATATATATATATATATATATATATATATATATATATATATATTGTTTCTGTTGTTTTAGTTTGAAAATATTAAAATTTCAAAAAGATTTTATGTCTAGATTACCTAGCTAAGTGGATAAAAGATTCAAAAATAATAAAAAGATTTTCCCATGGTTTAAGTTAAGTTTGTTAATGGGAGCATTTTTAACGTATAATGTTTACCTTTGGGTAAAATTTTAATGTAATAATAAGGTAAAAAAAATCAAAACTATGGTTTTTATAATTAATTTATTGATTTGAAATGGTAAAAATTCATTTTACAACGAATGGGTACCCATTTATTAAGTTATAATAACAAATGTATTAGATTCGTTAACCATGCACATTCACTTCCGCCGTCTGATAACGAATGGGTGCTGATTCGTTAAAAGGTTTAACAAATGACTAACGAATAGGAGGTTATTCGTTATGCTTAAATTATGTAGGTCATTCGTTAATTATGCTAACGAATGAACATACGAATGAACAGTCATTCATTTATTTAAATATAACGAATGAGGCTATTCGTTTCCTAAGGACGTGTGCCAAGTGTACGGCATATATAAACCGTAAGGGAAACGAACGGACTTTCATTCGTCCACACTGTTCGCATTAAAACTCGTAATACCCAAGAGAAACTCTTGCCAAATTTTTAGAATTTCCTAATTTTTATTAATTAGTGTTTGAGAGATTTTATTGTGTTCATCTGGTAAAGGCGATTCTATTGACGGTTTGCGTTTAAATTATGAACCAGATTTAACGGGTTAATTGACTGAATTTTTTAATGGATATATATTCGATGAATTGATCATTGAAATGAACAAGTAACTGTTCAAATGATTAGGTTATGCTAACGATATCATTATGAACAAAATTATATAAGTTTTAATGTATGAATATGTTATTTAAATTGAATTGTGAATTAAAATTGCATGTTTGACTGTAAGTTGTTCTTGCTAATTTTGACTTAGACCAATTAAAATTCAAACATATCATTCGTTGTTTCACATTCGTTATTTGTACCGAATGAACTGTTCATTCATTATATTAATAATGAATAAGTATCAAATAGTTTAACGAATGAGATTTATTTTTAGCGAACGTACTCATTCGTTTAACATGATTTAACGTATGTAACCATTCGTTAATGATTATAACGGATAAGTAACAAAAATGACGACGTTCCTTAACCCTAACTTCAATTTCATTCTAATCAGCATGTGATACCAGTTCTGGTTCGTGTTTGGCCGGCGATGTGTCGGGACTGTTAGCCATCAATTCGCAACTACAAGAGGTAATTGATACATGTATCAAGGTCGTTTTTAACTCAATATCATTAAACTTAAAGCTAATTAAACCAAATCATAGCAGATTATCGATTGCAGAAATTAGGGTTCTTAGGGTTTGGGGTTTATCTGGGCTTATGTACTTAATGAACGTTTCTGATACGTTACTCAACTATCATCTTGGATCAGTTGGTTGGTTGTGTTCGTGGTAAACTTGTTGAACCGGCCAGGGGTGCGTGTTCGAGCACCCTGGACGTGGTTTATGTTTTTAGTTTTTTTTAGTGTTTTAAATGATTAGTTAAGAGATTTAAAAGATTTTTAATTAATATTAATTATTAATATAACATTTTTTTATTGAAACCGATATCATGGAGTATACGTTTCTTGTCAGATCTTGTAAAAAGCTTTCGTTTATATGTATATCCATATATATACTAGTAGGTATCCGCGCGATGCGGCGGCAGTGACAATTAGCAACGTGGTACTTGTTTCTAGAGGTGCACAAACCGGGTATTCTTAGGAACTGGAACCGGGTATGGTCAACAAAAGTTAAACCGAGTCCGGGTAGAAACCGGTTCCGAGAATAGTCGGGAATTTGACCGGTTCCATTGTTTTTTTTGGTTTCGGGTAGAGTAGGGTCGGGTTTTGACCGGGTATTAGCGGAACCGGTTTCGGGTCCGGGTCGGTGTCAGGTGTATTTCCGGAGGGAAACCTAAAACCCGGTCCATACCCGCAGGTAGGGTAGGGTCTGGTCCGGTTCCGGGTAGGAACCGCCAGGTCAGGTCCGGAACCGGTTCTTTTGTGCACCTCTACTTGTTTCTAGTAGTTTATCAATTCTCCCATGATATATTGTATAATGCTCAATTATACAACAAACGTCATCTAATAGAGCTCAAAATCGAGAAATGAAATGCAATTTTATTTTGACTTCATATCAAGCCATCGTAAATTTGTAATGTGAACTTCACAAGGTGACACGTACATGAATATATGTAAAAGAAAGATTGCTTAAAAAACAGCTATAAACCATTAAACCGCACAACTAAAACTATTTTTGGTAACATATTATACAAAAAAAACTAAACTCAAATTTTCATTTGTTCATAATAAAACCGTAGCTTGATAAAAATAGGGGTGTTCAAAAATTAAAAATTAAATTTAGAAACGGTTACAGATGCACATTCAAATAATCTAAAGAAATCTATTTCAGGGTAAAATTGCACCATCCATGTTTTCAATCCAACCAGTGAAACACATTTTCTAATAAAAGCAAAATAAACAATACAATGAACCCATCGCTCCAAATTAGACATATTCCATTACTTAAAATTAAACACAATCTTCAATGATCCAGTCCATTTTTCGAATCCAGCAAATGAAACCTGCAAATTAAAAGATAATATAATTTACTATAAAACGATTACAATAAAGTGGCAGGCAAACGGGAAACAAGCTGCGCCGCATAAACATAAACAAACAAGAACATGGTCATTTGTTTTTACAAATAAATAAGAACAATAATAATATGTTGTTTAGTGTTCGGTTAAAGTTAAACGAACTAACACTTAATTTCTTAATGAACGAACACAAACACTTTCATTTTCCTAATGAACGAACGCATTCATTTTATTAACAAATGAACGCAAACACATTGATTTTCTAAAAGAACGAACACAAACATGTATTTTTCTTAACAAACGAACACAGACACATTATTTTCTTAATGAACAAACATGAACATGAAAATTCATTTGTTTAAGTGTCCGTGTTCATTCGTGTGTTTGGTTAAAGTAAAACAAACAAACATGTTCATTTTCTTAACGAACGAACGAACAAGAACACAAAAATCCATTCGTGTCAACACATATCAACACAAAACACAAAATCAACTCACCTGAATATTGTCACCGCTGTTAGTACCGGCCACGCGAAGAGTCCCGATGTTTTAACCATCCTTTCACCATAATCAGCACTTACCAACTTAAAATTCAGGTTGATTTTTGCAATTTCCAGGCCTATAAACACAATTTTGTTTAAAATGCAAAAGCAGAAAAATACACTAATAACTAAACGAAACTAAATTAAAAAGAGGTGATAATTTAATCAATCTTCATGCAACGTCTTTTAGCAAACATAAATAGCATTTGTGTGTATGATTTTGAAAAAGAAAGTGTAGTTCCTTTCAGCTGTTTGCATTGGTTTTGTTGCATTTTGGAAAGAACCTTGACCTGACCTGATTCGAAATTCTTTTTAAAAATTACCCGACCTGATTCAAAATTGGTTCTTTTTAAATATGACACAACCCAAATCTAAATTGATTCTTTTCAAAATTGAACCGACTCGTTCCAACCTGATCCACTTTATATTAAATAAAAATCAAGAAGCAAAAAATATTTGAAAAAAAAAAACTAATTAATTATTTGGAATAAGACTAAAAATGGAGAAAAGAGTGTTTTCAGATCAAACTAACCCAGCCCAGCCTGTTTCAATCCGACCCGTTTCAAAGTAAATAAAAACCAAGATGCAATAAATGGAATTATGAAACAAACTTTCCGACCCCATGTCACGAAAGAAATCCGACCACCATCTAGCACGCCAGCAGGGATGCTCCTAATTGCATTGATGAGAAACCCTGCCAACCCCAATTCACCAGCGGGTCCACTGATACAGTTGCTCTTTCTTTAAGAACATCACTAATAAGCAGTTTTGCTAAAAGAAAGTATCAAAATTAATTAAAGAATATATGAATTTAATATCAAACCTGCAAGCTTATCCCATTCATTATAGTTTTGCAGAGAACCAGTAGCATCTTTGTATTGGAGTCAGTTGATGGAAAGGCCCACACAATCACGGGTTCTAACGATCTTAATTCCATCAACAATTTGAGATCTCCCGATTTATCCTCTTTGTTGACCCACGAGTCCACAGCCCGACCTGCATACAACCTATTTATTAAAATACATTACGCATATTGACTTGTTTAAAAATGTCAAAAAAATAATTTTATATATGAATTTATGAGCACGAGGATTAAACATTTAAACAACTCACTCTCAATCCCAAGCTAAGTATCCTCTGTGAGTGCAAGTATCCGATGCGGTTAGTATCTTGTAGAACATATGTGTTGGCGTTGACTTTTCAATCGGTATCGGTACGGAAATTGGAAATTGGTACCAATTTGGTAACGTCGGTACCAAATCGGTACCAAAGTTTTAAGTTACGGGATCGGTACGGTACGGTACCGGTATTTCCTGATTTTTTAACTTCGGTACCGGTATTTCCTGATTTTTTACCTTCGGTACCGGTATAATCCCGGTACCGTACCGGTACCAAACCGAATATTTCGGTACCGGTACCGTTACCAAGAATTTGAGATTTTAATTGGTCCCTTTAAACACCAATTACACCCTTAAAAATAAGGGTATAGATCAATTCAGTAGATTATAATCATTAACGAACGCAATCAAACCCAAAAGCATACCTCTTAAAGTCTCGATCGGAATAGGCAAACAGAGCGGAATGTATTTCTCTCAATCGTGAGGTTTGGATGCCATTTAGGGTTTCTTGTCTTGTTCCACTTCTCCTGTTTCTATACATCTGGCAAGGTGACTTTTGAGGTTTTGAAATTTAAAATATGCATCTGGCCGCGCGTTTCTGACTTTAAATTTCAGATGCTATAAACATTTGTACATTACGCTAAATGGATTATACCTCTTAATTTTAAGAGTTTTTGATGAAATTACCGTCTTACTCAGCCTTTATGTATTTTAAGATAGTATAAATATATAGAGAGAAAAGTGAATATGGGGCTATTAAGTATCTAAACATAGATGTGAAACCTCAAAACTACGTAGTTTTGAGTCAAATCCTTACAAAATTAATTTCATTTATTATATTCTTTTTTCTCTCCTTTAGTTTGTCGTCCCCAACTTGTCACGTATACCCCATTATCGATTGATTCATCTTGTACTACTAATCAGAAATCAATCTTATGATATAGTACTTGTTCTTGTATCTAAGTTTCTTACGATCTATTGCAAATTTGTAATCCTCAAGTCTTGCTTTCCACATGTAATGGGATCTTTAACAGGGATGAGATGGGTACCAACCGGTACCAGTATCGAAAATCCCGATCTCAAAATTCGCAATTTCTTGGTACCCCGGTATCGAAATTTTTGGTTCGGTACTGTTACGTTACCAGGACGGGTATTTAAGGTAAAATTCGAGAATACCAGTACCAAACAGACACCGAAACTCAAAATTTTGGTACCGATTCGGAACCGACGGTACCGATTTCGAAACCAGTACCGGTACCGGTACCGATACCGAATTTCCTCGTCCCTAATCTTTAACATGCTTTCTTCTTAGGTGCTGTTTGTTTTTGCAGACATAAACTGTCTGCAAGCTGATTTCATCTGTTTTCATGTCTGCAACTGAAGATGTGGTCTGAAGATCTGCAAGCTGAAAATATAAGACTGTTTGTTTTTATAAGCTGATACTGTCTGCATAACTGTCAAACTTATCTCACAAGATAGAAGTCGTTTATTCAAGTTACATCTAGTTTTTAGTCTTTGCTTGCCATGCCGATTTGGTTTTGGTGGGTGGTGGAAGGTGGTGGTGGTGGATGGTGGTAGTGGCGGCGGACGGTGGGTAGTGGCGGTGGATGGTGGTGGTGGACAATGGGTGGTGGTGATGGATGGTTTTGGTTGGTGGTGGACGGTGGTGGTGATGGATGGTGGTGGTGGTGGGTGATGGATGGTGGTGGTGGTGATGGATGGTGGTGGTGGTGATGGATGGTGGGTGGTGGACGGTGGTGGTGATGGATGGTGGTGGTGGTGGCGGACGGTGGTGGTGATGGATGGTGGGTGGTGGACGGTGGTGGTGATGGATGGTGGGTGGTGGACGGTGGTGGCGGTGATGGATGGTGGTGGTGGTGGCGGTGATGGATGGTGGTGGTGGTGGGTGATGGATGGTGGTGGTGGCGGTGATGGATGGTGGTGGTGGTGGCGGACGGTGGTGGTGATGGATGGTGGGTGGTGGACGGTGGTGGTGATGGATGGTGGGTGGTGGACGGTGGTGGTGGCGGTGGATGGTGGTGGACGGTGGCGGCGGGGTACGGGGGTGGTGGTGGCGGCGTACGGTGGGTGGTGGTGTTGGCGGACGGTGGTAGGAGCAGTGGATGAGAGGGTGGCTGCAAAGGGAGAAGAGTAGGGTTTTTTTGTGAAGATGTTTTAAGCAAGATTTCCTTGCTTTTCTTTTAAGATGAAAGAAGATAACTTCAGATCTGTTTTAAGAAAAAAAACAAACAGTCTTCAAGGGTAATGTCTGCGCGCCTGCAGACATTAGCTCCCTTGAAGATGTTTGAAGAAAAAACAAACACCCCCTTAATTTATGTAAAGCAATTTCTCTGGTACATATGATAATTGAACCATATTATGTAAAGCCATTAATCGTAACACAAAAGGATCACCAGTACGTGCTCAATTTGAGGCGGCAAATGACTCTTCTTATTTAAATATATTTGATGAGTTGTGATGATGTATAATTATTGAAGAAGAAGATTGCTTTCAAGTTCATCGTTATGTGATCGATAGATGGAGAAATTGGATTTAATCGTGAAGCTTTGTGTAATGTGAATCTGTAAAAAGATAGACGGGGTTATGGGAAGTGACGAAGTGGGAATGAGAAATTGATTGAAAGAAATCATGAATTTAATAAATAAAATTCACTTTTTATTTAATATGACTATTCCCATATATATATATATTAAACGCATTAAATAGATTTTTCTTTAAAATATTTAAACAAAATATTTATATATATATATTACTACATATAATTAGTGGTGTTAATCTGGTCAACCCGATCGGGTTTCGGGTTAATCGGGTCGGGTTAGCCGGGTCGGGTTTTCCTAAAAAAATATGTAACCCCCAACCCGACCCTATTAAGGTTCGGGTTAGTCGGGTTCGGGTTATTCGGGTTTCGGGTTAGTCGGGTTAACCATGTTACTTTCTAATTATATGCTTTTTGTGTTTATAACTTGTAAGTTGCAGAAATTTTATTTCCCTCACTTTTTAACTGTTTTACAAGTAATTATGTTATAATTACATACATAGGCCTGTAAACGAACCAAACGGACATGAAAAAATGCATGTTCGTGTTTGTTCACTTAACTATTAACGAATACGAACACTTAATCGAACATAAATTTGTGTTCATGTTCGTTAGTTAAAAACTAAACATGTTCGTTTATTTAAAATCTAAACGAACAATTCACGAACATAAACGAAAATATTTAAACAAAGATAAACGAACATAAATGACATATATGTATATACATTAACGAACACAAACATACATAAATGAACACACTTAAATAAACAAAAACAAACAAATATAAAACATATTAGGGTGATATAATTTCTAAAGGCAAATAATGTTTAATAATTTTCTATTAATATGTAAACGAACAAGAATGAACGTACACAAAATTAAATGAACGATCATAAATGAACATTCACGAACATAGATGAACGAGTGAAACATGTGTTCATGTTCATTTTTTTAATTAAATGAACACGACATAAATAAACTTTCCATCAAACGTTTCATGAAGAATCAGAATAATTAACTTCTTTATAAAGCTTTCAATGTTGCCTTAATAGTGCTTATTTTATCTTTTCATCATTGTACATAAAGTTAAGTATCACCACTAATCGGGTTATTCGGGTTAACCCGAAACCCGACCCTTAACCCGAATAACCCGATTAATACTTTTTGACCTTATTAACCCAACCCAAATTAGCTTATTCGGGTTCGGGTCAGGTCGGGCTAATCGTTCGGGTATTTTGGACACCCCTACATATAATATTTAATTATACATTATTATTATGATTATCTATTTATTTACACACTAGTATTTTATTTACTCAAATAATTAAAAGTATATGTTATATTAAAATTATTTATTTCAATTATGTATTTATAAGTCTAATTATAGGATTTTTATCAAGTATTCGTAATGGTGATTCTATAAAATAATAAAAGTAATAATTCTTTAAAATTATAACAATACTAATGGATTGCGATAATATTAATAATAAAAATCAATCAACCGTTCAATAAACATTCTAATCCCAAACATAACTCAACCACATCGAAATCGTAATTCATTATATTATGTTATATCATTTATAATTAATTTATATTATTATATTTAAATAGGAATCCCTGTCGGGGTATCCCGAAGGGTTCATCATTCTCACATCATCATTTTTTTTTCGTTAATCCGATCAGGTGAGTACCATATTTCCCTCTTTTTACTCGTTTTCTCACGTTTTGGGGACATATGCGTAAATTGTATTTCTCATATATACTGAAACACAAAACTGCAACTATTGTCTTATGTATTAGCAACTTATACCTTACTTGTTTATGTGCTTATATGCTTTCGCATTCGGAGAGGTCCAACATAATCTCAGTCTAGTATGATCATACGACAGTCGTTATAGCTTTGTGCTTCTCGAAATCTCATTTATACTTGCTTATTGGTTGATTTGTTATCCTCATATGACTTGTTGCAATTACTTATTTTCTATATGAACATTTAAACTGGAGTGTTGCTCACTCAACCTTGTGTTGACAAAACCATTTTATTTTCAACGCATATGCAGGTTATCGTTTGATGTGAAGTAACTAAAGTACAAGATCACTTAAGGATTTATGCTAGAAGAAATTTAATAATACATATTGTTATTGTTTAATATATGAACTTCGTTTAATTGGATTTTGTGTGGACGATTGATATTTGGAAATTTATTTAATAGATATCAAAACTTTTAATAATGCATGATAGTAACCTTGGAGAACTATGACAATCAGTACACGCCCCAACATTTTCGCCGTAGGTTGGGGTGTGACAGTAGCTGCTGACGACATCGAAGAAGGTGAGTTTTTTGAGCATTCATTAACAAAAGAGGAAATCATCTTGCTTCTGGGATTAAATGACGAAGATATGGATAGACTGGAGAAAGAGGACGACTTAGGTTGTGGATGACGAGGACGTGAGGTTGATACGAGTATTCCAACTGGGAATACATCGTTTAATTAATAAGATGTGGAGGTAAAAGACGTGACAACCGAGGAGTACCCTGATCTGTACACTAGTACAAATACAGATGAAGGGATTCTGTTTTCTACTAGTAAACGTTATCAAGCGGCTGAAGAGCTTTTGGAAAAAGTAAAAGAAGAAAAGGTGGATAAAGAAAGTAAAGCAGGCTCTGGTTCGAAAGATACGGGTGTTAATGTATTTGAGGTAATGTTTGGGCACAATAAGTCTCGAATGAACAAGCTTGTTGGTGTGCTAAGATATGCAGAACTTGAAGATGACAAGCAGCTGAAAGCTCGTGCTACTACATATCAAATGAAGAAATTTCTTGCCTCGAGAACTGTGAAGGGTGATATAATCTCTTTGTTATATGATTTGGAGTTGAAGGTGTGCGTTGTCAGGTAGTAACACGACATACAATACTTCCAGCGTATTGCCGATGTTCTTACATTACCGAGGTGGGATATGCATACACTGGCCAATAGACCATTTGTTAATCGTGGTGATAACTAAATAGCGGATTGGTTCTACAGGCATCTTTTACATGAGGTAAAACATGGGTTTAAATTTTTCAAGCTTCAGGTTCCGACTCGCAAGTACATTGATGAGATAGATCTGAGAACTAGCTTGTCACACCCTGCCAATAGGGGGCCTAGGAGTTTCAAGGACAAATTGGTACCAAGTGTAAGCAACAGAATATTTTGATAAAAATAAGTTACAACGTTTGCACTAAGTATTTATGACAAGGTGTAACTACACAACTATCTCTTCTCTAACACTGCTACAATTCCGTGGTTGGTTCTACTAATCTTCTAGGCATCAAATCTCCATTGTTCATGTTTGGCATACGCCTCTATCCTTACACATTCTCATTACAAAGCCAATCCAAATTTCTATCCTCATAGTACCTGAATACATGCTAAAAAGTGTCAACTAAAAAGTTGACGAGTTAGTGAGTTTAGCTCACATACACATAAAACAGTTCATTTTTAAAAGTGCACAAGTTTGCGTGTGTGTAAGTAAAAAAGCATGGTGCACATCAATCAAGTCCACAATCAATCCTTCATTCAATCATAAGCCTCCCCTAGACTAACAATCGAACGGCACCCGTCCCCGATTATTACTCGGCCAAGCAATAATCCAAACGTTAGGTCATATGCCGCAACGGTCCGCAGACCTCGGTGTGGTTTACCCGACATAGGGTCACTGTGCGCGGGGGTCTCCCGAATAGTACTACCCATATGAGCCAAAGGCTCACTCCCTGAGTTAATGATTGTGTAATTTAAAGTGGGACAAAAACATGGCAGAAAATAAGTCTTAATAACCGTCACACCATAAGTAAAATCAGCATGTATCCAGCCCAAAAAGTTTAAGTAAAAAGGGCAGCACGAAACTCACCTCAGTCCGTATGCAATGTGTATATGAAAGCTAATCAATGAGCTTGTGCTATGCTAGAAATCACCAAGGACGCCTACTATATATATTAATCAACAATAAGTTATCGAAGAACAATTAAAATTTACTATTGGTATTGTGTACTAGTTAAGTGTTTTCCAACGCATTTGGTTCTCGATGAGTAAAGTTTCCTTTTATGGGGAGTTTGTACTTAAATAACTCAATAAGATTGATGTTTTGTGTTTAGGTATATAATTCAACTTCCGGGAGTTTTAGTTACCTTGGTTCATTTGGTTTTGATAAAGTTTCCATTTTTGGAAAGTTCGGGCTTTTGGTTAGGTTACCATATGACCTTAAAGATTTAGTATTTTATTCATACCAGGATTAGAATGATTCTTATCTAATACAACTATATCTTGACTTGAGTTTGCAAAGGTTGACAATGTCGGGTTACCACCGGTGTTGTCGGGTTTTAATGATATGTCTCGAAAGAATAGTATTTATAAACAAATACTTATATAATCGAAACTTCTAATTTTCCAGAAATATATATATTATAGAATGATTTATATACAACTCTGATATCTTAACAAATTTGGTGTTGTGCCGGTTTAATCCTCATGCTTTCGTTTAGCGTTCATTTTGGAAAAAATCGAGTTAAGACTTGGTTAATTTTTGTGAAATAATTAAACACTCAAATTATGGTTTTATTATCATATACTTGATGTTGAATATCAAAATATTTCTATTTTATATTTTTCAACATGCTTGTTTGGTTTATGTCGGTTAAATCGTAACTCGCGTTTAAACGTTATTTCTTACAAAAAGGGGTGTCATAAATATTGAAAATGGTTTAAAAGGTTATAATATAGTATTTTAAAAATCATTTATAGAAAAATATCCATTTTATATTTTTGAAGCATTTTAGTCTTTAAAAGTCGGCTCGTTGTCGGTTTTAACGAAACAATGAGTTTAAGCTTGCAAACGGGCCATTATGTAACTACAATTTTCCCTTATACATTTCATAGATTTTATCTAGCCAATTAAACTCATAAGCCTCTGTTTCAAAAACACATTCTTTTACTATCAGTTTTTGAGAAACAACTGGTTTCCAAAAATGCCCTTTCGTTATCCATTTTAACAAAAACTCACGTTTTGTCATGTAACAAGTTAGGACCTGTTATAATAAATAAAAATAGGTTGTTTTGACATTACATGGAAATTAAAAGATGTTCATGGCTGCATTTTCATTAACGAGCCCGGTTTTGGCCCGTTTAGGTTCTAATTCGGTTTTAAAAGAAATGTTTCACAATAAATAGTTTTTGATCAGATTATACATACTCATAATATTATATTTATGGCTGCAAAAGATATCTTAATATTACTTGGGCTGTATGGCTTGCTTCTTAGTCAACCGAGTCAATAAAGTGTCGGTTTGCATGGTGTTTATTACTCGGTTTATTGAAATTTATTCGGCGCTTGTATTTCCCAGGTCTAAGAGCTTAAATAATGTGTTTTACTTCTGAAAACCACACTAATATTCCAGAAGTTATTATGGCCACTATTTGTTCGGTTAGAAAACTAGTTTGCCATTAAACGAGTTGCCAAATGGCCATTAATTCGGCCACAGTTTTGGAGCTGCTCATGGTGTAACTTTTAGAGATTCATGGTCAAAATTTTCTGTTTTAAGCTTAATACTTTTCTGTTCCAAATTTGTATGTCCAAACCCATATTACTTTACTTCCGAAAATGCCCTTACCCTATTATATTTATTTAAAACTCGCTTTTAGTTGTGAAACGTACCAAGAACTGTTTTAATGCACAAGCATGCTTGTTTTTATTTTCATGTTGATATTAGGGTGCTTGGAACCTAAATAGTGGTTTTGGTTCGTTTCGGGGCCGTTAGCATCTTTTTGTGTGGTTTTAAAATGGTATATAAAACTGTAACAACTTTTGGACAGTATGATTACCTACACTAATCCCATTTTAAATATCATTCCTGATAATAAAAAAGATGCCACGCAGGGGGTTGTGTTTTAGGGTCGGTTCTTTGGGTTTTACGAGTCTTAAAAGTGGCGTTTTCCAAACAAATGGCATAAGTGTTTACACTATCATTTGAGACTTGATCTTGACAGTTTAGGAGCTTCAAATTGTGTCTAAAACTTTAGGATATTCTGAAGGATTTTCAGATTTTATATGGTCATGGTTTGGGTTCGTTTTTAGGTTGGCTTACACGTGACTTTGACGGCCATGATAGCTCCTGTTTGTCACGGTTTTACTGTAGATTCTGGACAGATTTTTGGTCCCAAAAACATGTTATACTCTTGCTATATAATGGTAAATTTTAACAAGGCTATATATTTTGTTAGCAGCTCGTTGATTTGGTTATAAATGAGTTTTTCGGTTAGGGTTTTATGATTGTAAAATCAGTTTATAGCTAGTAACGAGTTTGGTTTCCGGAATGAGTAATGACCTGTAGACGGACATGACTTTTCATGCACAGGGCTGCGCATTTTTAGGAAAACACATGGGTTTTAAACACTTAGGGTTAATGAAAAGAATGATAAGCAAGCACTCGTGGTTACCTCGAACAAGCGAATAGGTTCCATGGGTTTGGGTTTGCTGCCGATCAATCCAAGAGCACAGAGAAAAAGAGACTAGGGTTGGAATATATATAAATTATAAACCATGGCTTTAAATAACATAGGCAATATATAACATGTCACAATTAGTGTTTGTTGGTGCTCGTTTTGTTTGGTTCGGTGACTACATGGTGATATAAGAAGTCGTTTGATATTTGGTTTCATGTATTTCGTATGCCCGTTAAAGTATAAATATTTATATAATGATTATTCACATAATTTTTTTGAGTTGTCAAGTTTGGGTTCGATTGGGTTAAACGAGTCTCAGTTTCGTTTGATTAATTTGGGGCTAAGCCCATGTTTAATATCTCGACGGTTCGAAAAAATCCCATTTAGGTACAGTTCGCTTCGACTATTCGACTAACGTCACACTCAATATCTAACGATAACTTTCTTTTAAAAAAAATCTAGCCCCATTTTTGGGGTTGTTACATAGGTGGTGGAAACTAGTTCTTAAAGTAAAGCCACCTCACACGTTGAAGAAATTTCATGTGAAGACTTATCCCCAAAGTCTTTACAATAAATTCAATAGGTGGTACTATGATAACCGAACTAGTGAAGCATTGATCGTGATGGGATATGGGCTGAAGATGGAGTTTATTCAGGTAATCGAACCTATGTGCTTGGTTAATTTATCGGAATCAGACAGTGAAGTCTATACAAAAATTGGATTCGTTGGGCTGACGTTAAAGACAATGAAGCCACTATGCAATTTCAACACTGGTGGGATTAAAAGTGATCAAGGAAGATTGGAATCTTCTCAACCTCCTTAAGAAAAATGCTAATTATGGAAGGAGAGCAAACTAGGTACTTTGAGCAAGCCTAACACTTATTCAAGCAAGGTATCTTACATCGTGCAAGGTTATCTTTTGGAATTCTTCTAAGTGTTTAGTTCGAGCAAACTACACTTCATTAAGCAAAGTTGTTCTTCGGTCGAGCAATGTTTGCTTCAGAGCGAACTCCTGACCTAATCAATCTTAAACCAAGTAATTTGGTGGAATCGGGCAGATATTCAAAAATAGTGGTCTCAAGCACACTTGTAGGAAGTTAATGGAATTATACTAAGGATCTCTTCGAGCAAGGTTCAACCTCGAGCAAGCTACAGTACCCACAACACTCTTAGTTTGCTAGAATAAGTTATTAACAAAGGTTGAATAGATTAAGGAGAAAAATTTTGCCCATAAGATATTATCAAGCAAAGTTTGATAGTATCATGAAGATTGAAGTCTTCTTGAAGAATATTTTCTAAGGATTACACTTATGGATTACAAGGTCTGCTCGACAAAAACAAAAGTTACTCGAAGACCTATTTACACTTGTAATAATATTGAATGTGTTTGAATATGTTTTCCAATGATTAGGGTTTGTATAAGGTGTCAGGTGCGCCTATTTAAGGAAAGTTTAGGTCGCATTTATATGAGGGTTATTGACGGCTGATTAGACTTTCTGAGAATAGAGAATATCTTTCTACGGACAGTAGCCTCACCGAACATTCTACCGAGAAACCCTAAAGTTATTCCTTTGTATTATTGATTAATGTCAATGGAAATCTTTTGAGTGTATTGTGTGTTTGTCATCTTTATGTTATTTAAACAAAATCTTGATTACTATTGATTCCGCCTTTAGTATTCATTGGGTTTTTACATTAGCATATCCGTAACCGTCTTGTCAACATTAAGTTGTTGGTTACGAGGTTGATAGTGATAAAATCGATCATGACAAGTTGTATCAGAGCTTCGTTTGCTCTTGTGAAGACCAACGTCTTGTTGGGAAGATTGATTATGAAGCTTTTACTGAATATTATTTGATATTGAAGAAGAAGATGATGACGTCTGCTGAGCACTGTTCCATTGAACGGTGACATCACCTGCTCTACTCTTTATCTTTTAGATTTACAATCATATAAGGTTTAAAAGTATTATAATCTCATATTCACATGATTATTGTTTGTTTTGACTCAAGATCTTGGTTTAATCACATGTTTTCATCAGATTCAAGGATTTTATCCTCAGATCTGAGTATTTTCAAAGTCTGATAAAATTTTTAGTAATTTTCATTTCAAATGCTCATTAAAAATACCAAAAGCATTTTCAAACAAATTGATGACCAAGAAGTGTCTACTAACAAGATTCCAAGATTGTTAGGTCAAGAAAGTAATATCAAGTGGAAAGTTTTGTTTGAGGATGCTATTTGCTACAATGATACTGAAATGCGGAACTCCATTAAAAATGGTCCCTATGTTCCCACTTAAGGTGCAAACAACAACCAAGCTGTTGAAAGACAAATGAAGAAAATGGATGAAAAGGCCCTTTCTATGTTGAAACTGGGTTTGTCATGGGAAATATTGACAAGTGCGAATCATCACACAACTGCAAAAACCATGTAAGATGTTGTGGTAGAAATGTTTGAAGGAAATACTGAGTTGAAAGATACCCAAAAGGATAGGCTGAAGCAGCAACTTGACATATTCAAGTTTTAAGAGGGAGAACTGTTGAAATCAGTTTTGCAAAGATTTGTGGCAATTGCCAGTGAAATCAGAACAACTGATCTTTCCATCACTTATTTTGATCTAAACAAGAAAATGTTTTCCTCCTTATCTAATGAATGGTATACAGTAAGCAAGTTTATCAAAGAAAAGGCAAATTTTCCGAAATTCAAGCTTGATGATGTTATCTGTTTTCTGCAAGTAGCTGAGCATGAAATGATTAAAAATCATATGATCAAAGAAGAGAAACCAAGTTTTCAGGTTGCGAATGCTCTAATAGCTCCAATGGGAAATATTTCAACTAAGAATCAATAACAAATTCCCATTAATGAAGAGCCTAGTGAATTTATTTCTGAAACTCCAAGAGTTTATGTGGCAAGCCAATCAAGACAACAAAGGTTTATTGTGCAAATGATAGATGATGGTGATACATCTTCTATGGAAAGTTGGCATGCTCCATATGTTCCTAGAAACTCAAGCCAAGGACATGAATATCAGGCTTTATTTTCAATGTTTACGGAATCATATAATGCATTTGTGGCCAAAAACCTGATTCATACAAGTGTGGTAAAAGAGGATCTAGAACAGATTGATGCATATGATCTTGAAGATATGGATCTAAAATGGCAAGCTGGAATGTTAGCTGTGAGAAGTAAAAGGTTGTATAATAGGGCTGGAAGATCTACATTCTCTAGTCCAAATGACAGTATTAAATTTGACAAGTCCAAGGAAATTTGTTACAATACTCAACAACCTGGTCACTTTGCTAGGGAATGCAACCAACCAAAACAATTCCAAAACAGCAACAACAATCTCCAAAGAAATCAATTCCAGCATCATAATCAGGGTCAAGGTCAACAACAGAGACAGTTCTATAACAACAACTTTCAACCACAATAGAACCAACATCAAATGAACCAACAGCAAATCATTCCCCAACAACAACCTTTATAGAAAAATCAACAAATCCCACCTCAAGGTCCTACAAATCAGAATAGAAACAATGCAACTCAGCCAAGAAATCAAGGAAATGTTGTTGTAGCCAACAACCACAAAATGGTTTGTTTGACTGGAGTAATCGCGCTGAAGAAATTGAGAAGGAAAATGTTGTATTCATGGCAAAGATAAATGATCAAGTTGAATCTTCTAGATCACAGGTATATTCCAACTACTCAACCTCATATTGACACGATTTGAATGATTCATTGAAAATGGAGGTTGGTCAATTACAAGATGAATGTTTCAAGAAAGAAAGCATAATCACTGCTTTCTAAATGAGTGAAATATATTATGAAAACCAAATCAAGAGTTTAGAGAAAAAAAATTTTGGTAGTTAGAAGGTTTAAAGAAGATGTACTTGGAAGAAATGATAAAGAATACTCAACTTCAAGTTGAAGTTGATTTTCTAAATAATCTTGTTTCAACTGGTAATATTTATGGGAAATTAATGAAGATTAAAGAAGAAAAATAAGTATAAAGTTGTTCCACCACCCTTTAATGACAATTATTCATTGAAAGTGGACAAACAGAAAAGGGAAGCTTATTTGGAACAATTCAAGAAAGTATTCAAAGAAAAGGAAGAATTTATTGAAAACTACAAGATGGTTAGTGTCAATGGAGAAGGGGAGTTTGTGTTGAAGACTGTGGAAACAGAATAAAGTGAAAATGAGGAATCTATTAAAGATCAAATGTGTGTTACAGGTAAGACATTTGAGGATAACTCAAGTATCACAAGTGATACATGTTCATGTTGTGGAAACATCAAGGGTTTAGATAAGAAAAGAATGAATTCAAACGGAAAGATCCAAGATTACCCAAAATTTCACCAAGAATGAAGAAAGTTCATGAACTTATGAAAAGAGATCATAAGCCATTTGACATATGTGGGGGTTCCCAAAAGAAGAAGAATCATGTTCCTACACAAGTACTCAGAAATGCTCACAAAAGAGAAAGAATTTAAATGAACAGAAACGGCGAAGAAGCAAGAAAAGAAACTGAGTATCCACCAATTTACCCAGTATTCTCAAATCATGAACTCTTTGATATTGGTGATGTTGAATAATTTTCTATAAAGTATATGAGCCAAACAAAAGAAAAGGAATTGAATGAAAGAAAAGGAAAGTTGGAAAGAATTAAGTTTTTCAAAGGTTCAAATGAAAAGAGCATTGAAAAGATAAATGTTTTTCAAACAATCTCTATAGATTTTGTAGGTTCCCAGCCGGATCTACACGAGATATGTCGTTCTACGTAGGTGCGGAATCCCTACGTAAGACGTTACGAGTATAGAAAACGATACGAGCTAACACACGATACGATAATCAAACACACGTTGTATTTCAACCGTAAACACGTGATACGATGATCACTAATACAGGACTCTCTGACTCTCGTAAACTCAATCAATAACTTGTTCACTGGAATTATTTTAATAAGCCGTAACCTAAACAGCTTATATAGACACGACAACTTCGCCTGGCATGTTCAGGCGAAGTTGTCCCTAACTTCGCTTGTCTAACAAGTTCGCCCATATAAGCGAACTTGTTAGCAACTTCGCTTACATACAAAACATAAATCTAACTAACACGATTACAGACACTTGACACTGAACTACTGACATCTTGCACCAACAGACTCCCCCTTGGCAGTAGCTTCAACTCTTTAGCTTCAAACACGTGTCTTGTAATCTTCAACGACCTTGCATCTTCATCTTCAAGCATGAACTCCTTCGCGTACACAAACTGATACAATTCTTTCATATTTCTTCGCTTCGTCTTTCCAAGCAGGAATATAAAAGATTTTCTTCTCATTCAGCACCTGCAGATCAGCTTGCGACAAGTTCACTAGATGCATCGAATCATAAACTCTTAGCAGCTCTTGTTCATCTTCGTCTTCCATCACTGCTTCAGCTGTTTCACAATCAACATACCACCACTTTAGATCTTTGAGCACGTCCTTGGGCATCTGTTTCATCGGCACTTCTTTAAGGCACCGGATCGGCTTATACTTCATAATCATCCAAGGTTTACCATCTGCTCTCAATCCACGATCTTTGTCTTCGATAAGTTTTCCCTTTTGTGGTTTCAACAGCTCAAACTTCTTCTCTTTTATACTTTCCTTCCAAACAATCTTCCCGATAACCCTAGCCATATTATCATCACTTCAGTTTATCAATCCCAATCTGGCTAAGTCTTTCACTTCACATTCTGGCAGTGTATTCAACGATCTTAAAAGTCTTTTGAAGTACTGAATACCATCATATCTCTTAATCACGAAGAGCCTCAACTGCTCATCGTATATCCAGCAAATAATCCCTTTTCTCGCTTCAGCATAGCCTCTAATGTTGTAAGTCTTCTTAAACATAGTAGGGACCGCTGGTTTCTTCGTTTTGACGAACCACTGAGCGTAGCCTTCTTTCCATCTAGGCTGCTCTTCCCATTCCGTCTCATCACTTCCAATCTGTTGACTCATATCTGCCTTATTTACTTCTGGTATCTCATGCTCCACATTCTCTTCTACTATCTCTCCCTCTTCAATCTCATTATCAATAACTATCTCTTCACCAATCTTCTCTATCTCATCACTCGGTAGTACATCATCATCACCAACCAACTCATCATCCATCTCCTCTACTTCCACTACCACCACATCATCATTACCAGCTGCAGTTGTCGACTCCCCCTGAGTTGTGGAAGTTCCAAGAGCTTGATCAGTTCTTGGCAACTCACCACCTGCATCTTTCGACGCATTGGGATCATCGTCTCTATCATTTCGTCTCTTGGTCCTCAACTCATCGCCTTTACAGCTCGTCTCCCCCTGAGATGCCAAGAACTCCTTCAGAGCATCTATGATTTTTCCATGTTCTACCAGCAGGGACGACTGCATCTGATTCTCTGCAACTAGGCGTTGAATAGCCTGGGTCTGGATAAGATTTATCCTTGATTGTTCTGCCACGACCCGTTCAAGTGTTGCTATTCGTTCAGAGTCTGATAAGGTTGCATCGAAATCGAACCTCAAATGTGATATATCTTGAGTGTACTGAGGAGGGATTTCCGATGTCACCGGGACCTCAGAAGTAGAAATAGACGTAACCGCAGGTGGTATCGTCACCGATAACCCTGCAGTGGCTACAACAGTCGACTCAACAAAACGTGCCACGACCTCCGTTGGAGTAAGAGTTGGAGGAGGCAACGAGACAATCTCAGGAGCCGAAAGTTGGAAAGTAGTGGTTGGGAGGCCAAATGTAGATGAGGTAGCCACCACGGGAACATCCGTAGCGCTTGGCCTTTGAACCTGTAATGTTGAGGGAACCATTGTCATACCGGATAGTGCGGGTGGGGTGAAACGTACCACCCTCGAGCTCTCACCAGCTCCAGAACCTGCACCTATCCGTTCCCTTCTTGATCTGCGTATTAACTGTTGGACCTCTTCCTCATAGTCTGACTCGCTGTCATCATCTGTTCTCTTTCTTTTCCCATGTAGTCTTTCTCGAGTTACCATAATCCTTCTTGCCTCAGCCACTTCATCATCAGAATCAGAACCAGCCACCGTAGCAGCTGTCCTAGTAACATTCACAGTCGACACCCTCTCAACCGAGACTTGCACATACTCTCCAGGGTCCACCCGTTCCATATCAAAGTAGCCTTGACCTCCAAACTCAGCATCAAGGTCCACGTTCTCCTCCGGTGACACAACAGGTGCAGCAGGTATAACTTGAGGTGCTCCTGCCTGTTGTGGTGCCGGGTCCCGAAACTCGTCCCCATGAGCAGGCACATACCCTGGGTTGATTAAGTACCTAAACAGTGGAGTATGGCGAGGACGGAGCTCAGGTTTGCTCCTCGCACTCGAAGATCTACATTAGGAGAAGATCCGTTTATTCACACTTTCAACGTATCTGATCGGACGGCGCTGAGGTAGCGTTGGAGCAACATGATTCAAGATCATTTGTAGGAATCTTGGATACATGATGAATCTCTCACGCGCCATCGCCCTTCTCTGATGATCAATCTCATAGAAGACCATCTGACTAAAGCTGTATCGCTTGTTGTAAGTCAGAGCAGTCATCGCCGACTGCATGGTCGCGCCCATGCCATCAGTGCCCGCCTTTCTCCCTGACATGCATACAATCATGACATGCATGAGAAAGCGCCACTGGTCAAGCAAAAACCCTTTCCTTCTCTGCGTATCCCCCAAGGGATCAGAGTATCCCATCCTCAAAAACGCTCCATCACGGAAAGGAGCCACAAACTCTGTCGGGTCATCCCTTGTCTCATTTCCAAACCGTAAAGCCGCCCGGATTTGTTCAGAAGAGAACTGAACAATCTGATTGTTGACTGTTGCGCGCATCACCGGGGGCTCGACTCTACAGTCATATTCCACGGTCTGCCAAAAATCCTCAATGTTGGGCAAGGATATCGACAGTGTTGTAGTGATCGCGTGGAATATACGCGAGCGTAACAGAAACGTGATGATTTCGCGGAAATCATCAACTCCGCTCGCCTCCGGGTCTAATGTTATATACATGTTATGACCCGGGAAGAACTGTCTTTGGTTATCGCCTCCGTCATCACCGCCTGCACCACCTGCTCCAGCTACAGCAGCCATATCTGCAACAAACAGGCTAAGTTAGATAAACGTCAAAGCAAATCACAAGTTCGCCTGTTACCATGAGCGAAGTTGTGATCTATTATGTACAGGCGAAGTTAAAGGTGGGGCGAAGTTGGGAAACAACTTCGCTTCAACTTGAACTTCGTCTGATAACTGTTAAGTAAAATGGGCCAGGCGAAGTTAAAGAGAACTTCGCCTAACCACAACATCGCCTCCTAAACTGTTTCAAAATTAACTATCAGGCGAAGTTAGACCTCAGGCGAAGTTACGGATAACTTCGCCTAAACTGTAACTTCGCCGAATTCGAATCGGCAACAGTTAGGTTTATCGAACGACGTGTAGATGATGAAATTGGAGATCGAGGACTCCGTAACACATGATTTTATGAAGTTTTAGACGTTCAAGTAAATTACTACCACGTAATAACAAGTTTGAAATCGGGTGTTTAAGGTTCGAAAGAACGAGGTCGTTAATCGAGTCGAAACGACCTATGATTAATCTCAAAAACAATGAGTATATGAAACTATAAACCCTACACACCTTTAATCGACTTAGAACAGAGAAAGAATGAACACAGAAGATTGAGATCGATAATACGATAAGTTCGCTTAGGTTTCGAATGATAAGTTCGCTGAGGTTTTTGAAATAATGAACAGGTTTGACCTAAAAACTTCTTTATATAGGGTCACAGATGTTCCGGCGAAGTTATGGATAACTTCGCCTATTGCAGGCGAAGTTATACATAACTTCGCTGATATGAAAATTTTTCAAAACAAACCCCATACTTTGAACAATTTGCAATTAAGTTTTAAAACATCCTCTAAAGAGATAAATGATACGATCAAGACCAAGTAACCAGGTATAAAATCAAACAACTACAAAAGTAACAAAAATTTGAAAAATTAAAGTACACGGGATCAAATTTCAGTCTCGACAGGGACTACCATGTTTTAGAAAAGATCCGAACAGGAATCATACTTATTACGTAACTGTCACACAGATCCGTGTTTAGCTGTATTATGACATAAAGAAACAGATTGTAAGCAGGTAAATGACTTAGAATGGTTTTCATTGTTTCTGTGATACGGGTTAGGTTCAAATAAGCTCAAAACTTAAGTGGGCAACAACTCAGAGATTATGATGCCTCCTATCTATTCTCAAAGCGTATTTGGCTTTCCCCAAGTCACCCCGAGTTGACTTCGACCCGTAGTGTCTGATTAACTAGTAAGTACTCTTCTATCTTGTAGGACCGGTTCGGGACTCGGTTTCCCAACGATTCACGGGGCAACGTGTTAGAGTGCGGAATCCTCTAACATGGCGATTCGGTGGTGATCAACGGGCACGTAGGTACGATTCCTAAAGGTGTTTGACGCCTAGGATTGGAGGAAACGACCAAGAACACGAAGAACGCTTGAGAGTGTTTCTGGAGGCTGCTGCTTCTCTGATTTACGTGAGTGTGAGTTGTGTTGAAAAGCCTCTGTGAAATTTCCTAAGTAACGTTTATATATCGAAAACTGGTTCGATCGAATGAGATACCCATTCGATCGAATGAGATCTGGTTCGATCGAATCAGTGACTGATTCGATCGAATCAGCTTCTTTGACATTTTCAGTACGTTAACTTGGTTTCACGATCGTTGGTTTCTTGTTGAACCAACCTGATAGAACTGGGGACATACATGTGACATTTCATGTCCTAACAAACTCCCCCTTGGAGCCAGTTCTATTTGCTTGTAACCAATCGAGTTCTCTTGCTCGACCGTAACTCCCCCTTGGAGTTATCTCACTCTCTATTTTCTCAAAAATAGTGGTGCAGACATTGCATCCACAAACTCCTTTCTTCATGGAGTTCTCTCTTTACCAAATGGTACAGTCAGTCAGACTTACCATAGGTTCCGCATATCCTGAGACGCTGTCAATTGGAATTTTGGATTAACATTTAAGCACAATTGTATTAGATTTGCAAAATAGACATTAAAGCATAATCTATCACAATATTCCAAATCATATTTCATTCAATTCAAAACAATTACAACCAGAAGATTTAACTTTGAATTACAATAAGAAACAAGATAAATGATAGACATGACAATTAATCTTCAGTTTCTTGGGCATACTTCTTCTGTTGTTCTTTCCAATTTGATCCTGCATGTATGTCATAGGCAAAGCAAATCCTAATGACATTTCTGTACGTTAACGCTTGCTCTATGTCTTCGGGAGCGTAAAGAATCTCTGTCTTGTACAACGTATAGACATCCTCCCTTGACAAATTGTGAGCCACATTGGATCAAAAATACGAATTGTGCTCCAATTTCCATTGTCATTGAGCACAATAACTGCCTCATGCAGTTTTCCATCATAGTACCAATGCCTGAATGATTTGTAGAAGTCCTGCTTCATCTTTCTAAGAGGAATCTTCTTCATTGTGAGTGGTGGCATGTACTTCAAAATAACTTTTGGCCTGTTGGTGATCGGATCGATCTCTTTTTTTGCTTAGATATCTCTTCGGCCTTTGGGTGTGATCATCTTCCATTTTGTGTTGTACTCTTTTCGCAACACATTCTGATAATACGTGGCAAATGGAGATGAGTTGGCGTATAGCAGATCAAGATAATTCAGACGGTTCAGAT